>NW_020824958.1:0-118018 GCF_003285875.2 Drosophila novamexicana | reverse complement strand
ACTGTATCATATAGCTGCTATAGGAACGATCGGTCGAAAATTAAGTTGTATGAAAAAGCATTTTGTTTTGCAAGATATCTCAACCAAACTCGGCATTTATTAGTTTTACTAAGCTCCTCATATACATGCAAAATCCTATAAAGATCGGACTACTATATCATATATCTGCCATAGGAAGGATCAGTCGACAATTAAGTTTTTGTATGAAAAAAATTTTATTAACCAAGATAGCTTGACCAAACTCGGCATTTATTAGTTTTACTATGCTCCTCATATATATGAAAAATCCTATTATGATCGGACCACTATATCATATAGCTGCCATAGGAACGATCGGTCGAAAATTAAGTTTTTGTATGAAAAAAATGTTGTTAATCAAGATATCTTGACCAAACTCGGCATTTATTAGTTTTACTATGCTCCTCATATATATGAAAAATCCTATTAAGATCGGACCACTACATCATATAGCTGCCATAGGAACGATCGGTCGAAAATTAAGTTTTTGTATGAAAAAAAATTTTGTTTCTCAAGATATCTTGACCAAACTCGGCATTTATTAGTTTTACTTTACTCCTCATATATATGCAAAATCCTATTAAGATGGGATGACTATATCATATAGCTGCTATAGGAACGATCGGTCGAAAATTAAGTTGTATGAAAAAACATTTTGTTTTGCAAGATATCTCAACCAAACTCGGCATTTATTAGTTTTACTAAGCTCCTCATATACATGCAAAATCCTATTAAGATTGGACCACTATATCATATATCTGCCATAGGAACGATCGGTCGAAAATTAAGTTGTATGAAAAAGCATTTTGTTTTGCAAGATATCTCAACCAAACTCGGCATTTATTAGTTTTACTAAGCTCCTCATATACATGCAAAATCCTATAAAGATCGGACTACTATATCATATATCTGCCATAGGAAGGATCAGTCGACAATTAAGTTTTTGTATGAAAAAAATTTTATTAATCAAGATAGCTTGACCAAACTCGGCATTTATTAGTTTTACTATGCTCCTCATATATATGAAAAATCGTATTATGATCGGACCACTATATCATATAGCTGCCATAGGAACGATCGGTCGAAAATTAAGTTTTTGTATGAAAAAAAATTTTGTTTTTCAAGATATCTTGACCAAACTCGGCATTTATTAGTTTTACTTTACTCCTCATATATATGCATAATCCTATTAAGATGGGACCACTGTATCATATAGCTGCTATAGGAACGATCGGTCGAAAATTAAGTTGTATGAAAAAGCATTTTGTTTTGCAAGATATCTCAACCAAACTCGGCATTTATTAGTTTTACTAAGCTCCTCATATACATGCAAAATCCTATAAAGATCGGACTACTATATCATATATCTGCCATAGGAAGGATCAGTCGACAATTAAGTTTTTGTATGAAAAAAATTTTATTAACCAAGATAGCTTGACCAAACTCGGCATTTATTAGTTTTACTATGCTCCTCATATATATGAAAAATCCTATTATGATCGGACCACTATATCATATAGCTGCCATAGGAACGATCGGTCGAAAATTAAGTTTTTGTATGAAAAAAATGTTGTTAATCAAGATATCTTGACCAAACTCGGCATTTATTAGTTTTACTATGCTCCTCATATATATGAAAAATCCTATTAAGATCGGACCACTACATCATATAGCTGCCATAGGAACGATCGGTCGAAAATTAAGTTTTTGTATGAAAAAAAATTTTGTTTCTCAAGATATCTTGACCAAACTCGGCATTTATTAGTTTTACTTTACTCCTCATATATATGCAAAATCCTATTAAGATGGGATGACTATATCATATAGCTGCTATAGGAACGATCGGTCGAAAATTAAGTTGTATGAAAAAACATTTTGTTTTGCAAGATATCTCAACCAAACTCGGCATTTATTAGTTTTACTAAGCTCCTCATATACATGCAAAATCCTATTAAGATTGGACCACTATATCATATATCTGCCATAGGAACGATCGGTCGAAAATTAAGTTGTATGAAAAAGCATTTTGTTTTGCAAGATATCTCAACCAAACTCGGCATTTATTAGTTTTACTAAGCTCCTCATATACATGCAAAATCCTATAAAGATCGGACTACTATATCATATATCTGCCATAGGAAGGATCAGTCGACAATTAAGTTTTTGTATGAAAAAAATTTTATTAATCAAGATAGCTTGACCAAACTCGGCATTTATTAGTTTTACTATGCTCCTCATATATATGAAAAATCCTATTATGATCGGACCACTATATCATATAGCTGCCATAGGAACGATCGGTCGAAAATTAAGTTTTTGTATGAAAAAAAATTTTGTTTTTCAAGGTATCTTGACCAAACTCGGCATTTATTAGTTTTACTTTACTCCTCATATATATGACAAATCCTATTAAGATCGGACCACAATATCATATAGCTGCCATAGGAACGATCGGTCGAAAATTAAGTTTTTTTATGAAAAAACATTTTGTTTTTCAAGATATCTTGACCAAACTCGGCATTTATTAGTTTTACTTTACTCCTCATATATATGCATAATCCTATTAAGATGGGACCACTATATCATATAGCTGCTATAGGAACGATCGGTCGAAAATTAAGTTGTATGAAAAAGCATTTTGTTTTGCAAGATATCTCAACCAAACTCGGCATTTATTAGTTTTACTAAGCTCCTCATATACATGCAAAATCCTATAAAGATCGGACTACTATATCATATATCTGCCATAGGAAGGATCAGTCGACAATTAAGTTTTTGTATGAAAAAAATTTTATTAATCAAGATAGCTTGACCAAACTCGGCATTTATTAGTTTTACTATGCTCCTCATATATATGAAAAATCCTATTATGATCGGACCACTATATCATATAGCTGCCATAGGAACGATCGGTCGAAAATTAAGTTTTTGTATGAAAAAAAATTTTGTTTTTCAAGATATCTTGACCAAACTCGGCATTTATTAGTTTTACTTTACTCCTCATATATATGAAAAATCCTATTAAGATCGGACCACAATATCATATAGCTGCCATAGGAACGATCGGTCGAAAATTAAGTTTTTTTATGAAAAAACATTTTGTTTTTCAAGATATTTTGACCAAACTCGGCATTTATTAGTTTTACTTTACTCCTCATATATATGCATAATCCTATTAAGATGGGACCACTATATCATATAGCTGCTATAGGAACGATCGGTCGAAAATTAAGTTGTATGAAAAAGCATTTTGTTTTGCAAGATATCTCAACCAAACTCGGCATTTATTAGTTTTACTAAGCTCCTCATATACATGCAAAATCCTATAAAGATCGGACTACTATATCATATATCTGCCATAGGAAGGATCAGTCGACAATTAAGTTTTTGTATAAAAAAAATTTTATTAATCAAGATAGCTTGACCAAACTCGGCATTTATTAGTTTTACTATGCTCCTCATATATATGAAAAATCCTATTATGATCGGACCACTATATCATATAGCTGCCATAGGAACGATCGGTCGAAAATTAAGTTT
This sequence comes from Drosophila novamexicana, assembly GCF_003285875.2. NCBI lineage: Eukaryota > Metazoa > Arthropoda > Insecta > Diptera > Drosophilidae > Drosophila > Drosophila novamexicana. Next base: position 114,460 of record NW_020824958.1, on the reverse strand, counting down.
TTGTATGAAAAAAATGTTGTTAATCAAGATATCTTGACCAAACTCGGCATTTATTAGTTTTACTATGCTCCTCATATATATGAAAAATCCTATTAAGATCGGACCACTACATCATATATCTGCCATAGGAACGATCGGTCGAAAATTAAGTTTTTGTATGAAAAAAAATTTTGTTTTTCAAGATATCTTGACCAAACTCGGCATTTATTAGTTTTACTTTACTCCTCATATATATGCAAAATCCTATTAAGATGGGATGACTATATCATATAGCTGCTATAGGAACGATCGGTCGAAAATTAAGTTGTATGAAAAAACATTTTGTTTTTCAAGATATCTTGACCAAACTCGGCATTTATTAGTTTTACTTTACTCCTTATATATATGCAAAATCCTATTAAGATCGGACTACTATATCATAAAGCTGCTATAGGAACGATCCGTCGAAAATTAAGTTTTTGTAAGAAAAAACATTTTGTTTTCCAAGATATCTTGGCAAACTCGGCATTTATTAGTTTAAGTATGCTCCTCATATATATGCAATATCCTATTAAGATCGGATTACTATATTATATAGCTGCCATAGGAACGATCGGTCAAAAATTAAGTTTTTGTATGAAAAACATTTTGTTTTCCAAGATATCTTGACAAACTCGGCATTTATTAGTTTTAGTATGCTCCTCATATATATGCAAAATACTATTAAGATCGGACTACTATATCATATATCTGCCATAGGAAGGCTCAGTCGACAATTAAGTTTTTGTATGAAAAAAATTTTGTTAATCAAGATAGCTTGAGCAAACTCGGCATTTATTAGTTTTACTATGCTCCTCATATATATGAAAAATCCTATTAAGATCGGACCACTATATCATATAGCTGCCATAGGAACGATCGGTCGAAAATTAAGTTTTTGTATGAAAAAAATTTTGTTAATCAAGATATCTTGACCAAACTCGGCATTTATAAGTTTTACTATGCTCCTCATATATATGAAAAATCCTATTAAGATCGGACCACTATATCATATAGCTGCCATAGAAACGATCGGTCGAAAATTAAGTTTTTGTATGAAAAAAAATTTTGTTTTTCAAGATATCTTGACCAAACTCGGCATTTATTAGTTTTACTTTACTCCTCATATAAATGCAAAATAATATTAAGTTGGGATGACTATATCATATAGCTGATATAGGAACGATCGGTCGAAAATTAAGTTGTATGAAAAAACATTTTGTTTTGCAAGATATCTCAACCAAACTCGGCATTTATTAGTTTTACTAAGCTCCTCATATACATGCAAAATCCTATTAAGATCGGACTACTATATCATATATCTGCCATAGGAAGGATCAGTCGACAATTAAGTTTTTGTATGAAAAAAATTTTGTTAATCAAGATAGCTTGACCAAACTCGGCATTTATTAGTTTTACTATGCTCCTCATATATATGAAAAATCCTATTAAGATCGGACCACTATATCATATAGCTGCCATAGGATTGATCGGTCGATAATTAAGTTTTTGTATGAAAAAACATTTTGTTTTTCAAGATATCTTGACCAAACTCGGCATTTATTAGTTTAAGTATGCTCCTCATATATATGCAATATCCTATTAAGATCGGATTACTATATTATATAGCTGCCATAGGAACGATCGGTCAAAAATTAAGTTCTTGTATGAAAAACATTTTGTTTTCCAAGATATCTTGACAAACTCGGCATTTATTAGTTTTAGTATGCTCCTCATATATATGCAAAATACTATTAAGATCGGACTACTATATCATATATCTGCCATAGGAAGGCTCAGTCGACAATTAAGTTTTTGTATGAAAAAAATTTTGTTAATCAAGATAGCTTGAGCAAACTCGGCATTTATTAGTTTTACTATGCTCCTCATATATATGAAAAATCCTATTAAGATCGGACCACTATATCATATAGCTGCCATAGGAACGATCGGTCGAAAATTAAGTTTTTGTATGAAAAAAATTTTGTTAATCACGATATCTTGACCAAACTCGGCATTTATAAGTTTTACTTTGCTCCTCATATATATGAAAAATCCTATTAAGATCGGACCACTATATCATATAGCTGCCATAGAAACGATCGGTCGAAAATTTAGTTTTTGTATGAAAAAATATTTTGTTTTTCAAGATATCTTGACCAAACTCGGCATTTATTAGTTTTACTTTACTCCTCATATAAATGCAAAATAATATTAAGTTGGGATGACTATATCATATAGCTGCTATAGGAACGATCGGTCGAAAATTAAGTTGTATGAAAAAACATTTTGTTTTGCAAGATATCTCAACCAAACTCGGCATTTATTAGTTTTACTAAGCTCCTCATATACATGCAAAATCCTATTAAGATCGGACTACTATATCATATATCTGCCATAGGAAGGATCAGTCGACAATTAAGTTTTTGTATGAAAAAAACTTTGTTAATCAAGATAGCTTGACCAAACTCGGCATTTATTAGTTTTACTATGCTCCTCATATATATGAAAAATCCTATTAATATCGGACCACTATATCATATAGCTGCCATAGGATTGATCGGTCGATAATTAAGTTTTTGTATGAAAAAATATTTTGTTTTTCAAGATATCTTGACCAAACTCGGCATTTATTAGTTTTACTTTACTCCTTATATATATGCAAAATCCTATTAAGATCGGACCACTATAGCATATAGTTGCCAAAGGAACGATCGGTCGAAAATTAAGTTTTTGTATGAAAACACATTTTGTTAATCAAGATAGCTTGACCAAACTCGGCATTTATTAGTTTTTCTAAGCTCCTCATATATATGCAAAATCCTTTTTAAGATCGGACTACTATATCATATAGCTGCTATAGGAACGATCGGTCGAAAATTAAGTTGTATGAAAAAACATTTTGTTTTCCATGATATCTCAACCAAACTCGGCATTTATTTGTTTTACTAAGCTCCTCATATACATGAAAAATCCTATTACGATCGGACTACTCTTTCATATATCTGCCATAGGAAAGATCAGTGGAAAATTAAGTTTTTGTATGAAAAAACACTTTGCTAATCAAGATATCTTGACCAAACTCGGCGTTTATTAGTCTTACAATGCTCCTCATATATATGCAATATCCTATTAAAATCGGACTATTATATCGTATAGCTGCTATAGGAACGATCGGTCGAAAGTTAAGTTTTTGTATGAAAAAAAATGTTGTTTATCAAGATATCTTGACCAAACTCGGCATTTATTAGTTTTACTAAGCTCCTCATATATATGCAAAATGCTATTAAGATCGGACCACTATATCATATAGCTGCCATAGGAACGATCGGTTCAAAATTAAGTTTTTGTATGAAAAAACATTTTGCTTATCAAGATATCTCAACCAAACTCGGCATTTATTAGTTTTACTAAGCTCCTCATATACATGCAACATCCTATTAGGATCGGACTACTATATCATATATCTGCCATAGGAACGATCAGTCGAAAACTAGATTTTTGATTAAAAACCTTTTTTGTTTATCAAGATATCTTGACCAAACTCGGCATTTATTAGTTTTACTATGCTCCTCATATATATGCAAAATCCTATTAAGATCGGACCACTGCCATAGGAACGATCGGTCGAAAATTAAGTTGTTGTATGAAAAAACATTTTGTTTTTCAAGATATCTTGACCAAACTCGGCATTTAGTTTAACTTTACTCCTCATATATATGTTAAATCCTATTAGGATCGTACCACTATATCATATAGCTGCCATAGGATCGATCGGTCGAAAACTAAGTTTTTGTATGAAAAAATATTTTGTTTTTAAAGATATCTCAACCAAACTCGGCATTTATATATATCCTAATATATTTGAAAAATCCTATTAAGATCGGACCACTATATCATATAGCTGCCATAGGAACGATCGGTCGAAACTTAAGTTTTTGTATGAAAAAACATTTTGTTTATCAAGATATCTCAACCAAACTCGGCATTTATTAGTTTTACTAAGCTCCTCATATACATGCAAAATCCTATTAATGTCGGACCACTATATCATATATCTGGCATAGGAAGGATTAGTGGAAAACTAGGTTTTTGATTAAAAACCTTTTTATACCCTTGCAGAGGGTATTATAATTTTGTCGTGAAATGTGTAACGCATAGAAGGAGACATCTCCGACCTCATAAAGTATATATATTCTTGATCAGCATCAACAGCCGAGTCGATAGAGCCATGTCCGTCTCTCCGTCTGTCTGTTTCTATGCGAAATTAGTCTCTCAGTTTTAAAGCTATCTTAATGAATCTTTGCAGAAGTCCCTCGTTCTGTTGCACGCACGTTAAAACCAGCTGGATTGGATCACTATATCATATAGCTGCCATAGGAACGGTCGGTCGAAATTTAAGTTTTTGTATGAAAAAACGGTTTATTTATCAAGATATCTTGACCAAACTCGACATTTATTAGTTTTACTAAGCTCCTCATATATATGCAAAATCCTATTAAGATCGGACCACTATATCATATAGCTGGCATAGGAACGATCAGTCGAAAATTAAGTTGTATAAAAAAACATTTTGTTTTGCAAGATATCTCAACCAAACTCGGCATTTATTAGTTTTACGAAGCTCCTCATATACATGCAAAATCCTATTAAGATCGGACTACTATATCATATATCTGCCATAGGAAGGATCAGTCGAAAACTAGGTTTTTGATTAAAAACCTTATTATACCTTTGCAGAGGGTATTATAATTTTGTCGTGAAATGTGTAACGCATAGAAGGAGACATATCTGACCTCATAAAGTATATATATTCTTGATCAGCATCAACAGCCGAGTCGATAGAGCAAAGTCCGACTGTCCGTCTGTCTGTTTCTATGCGAACTAGTCTCTCAGTTTTAAAGCTATCTTAATGAAACTTTGCAGAAGTCCCTCTTTCTGTTGCACGCAGCACATATGTTAAAACCAGCTGGATCGGACCACTATATCATATAGCTGCCATAGGAACGATCGGTCGAAAATTAAGTTTTTGTGTAAAAAAAACATTTTGTTTATCAAGATATCTTGACCAAACTCGGCATTTATTAGTTTTAATTTACTCCTCATATATATGAAAAATCCTATTAAGATCGGACCACTATATCATATAGCTGCCATAGGAACGATCGGTTCCAAATTAAGTTTTTGTATGAAAAAACATTTTGTTTATCAAGACATCTTGAATAAACTCGGCATTTATTAGTTTTACTAAGCTCCTCATATATACAAAATCCTATTATGATCGGACCACTATATCATATAGCTGCCATAGGAACGATCGGTCGAAAATTAAGTTGTATAAAAAAACATTTTGTTTATCAAGATATCTCAACCAAACTCGGCATTTATTAATTTTACTAAGCTCCTCATATACATGTAAAATCCTATTAAGATCGGACTACTATATCATATATCTGCCATAGGAAGGATCAGTCGAAAACTAGGTTTTTGATTAAAAACCTTTTTATACCCTTGCAGAAGGTATTATAATTTTGCCGTGAAATGTGTAACGCATAAAATGAGACATCTACGACCTCAGAAAGTATATATATTCTTGATCAGCATCAACAGCCGAGTCGATAGAGCCATGTCCGTCTGTCCGACTGTCCGTCTGTCTGTTTCTATGCGAACTTGTCTCTCAGTTTTAAAGCTATCTTAATGAAACTTTGCAGAAGTCCCTCTTTCTGTTGCACGCAGCACATATGTTAAAACCAGCTGAATCGGACCACTATATCACATAGCTGCCATAGAAACGATCGGTGGAAAATTAAGTTTTTGTGTAAAAAAACATTTTGTTTATCAAGATATCTTGACCAAACTCGGCATTTATTAGTTTTACTTACTCCTCATATATATGAAAAATCCTATTAAGATCGGACCACTATATCATATAGCTGCCATAGGAACGATCGGTTCCAAATTAAGTTTTTGTATGAAAAAACATTTTGTTTATCAAGACATCTTGAATAAACTCGGCATTTATTAGTTTCACTAAGCTCCTCATATATATACAAAATCCTATTATGATCGGACCACTATATCATATAGCTGCCATAGGAACGATCGGTCGAAAATTAAGTTGTATAAAAAAACATTTTGTTTATCAAGATATCTCAACCAAACTCGGCATTTATTAATTTTACTAAGCTCCTCATATACATGTAAAATCCTATTAAGATCGGACTACTATATCATATATCTGCCATAGGAAGGATCAGTCGAAAACTAGGTTTTTGATTAAAAACCTTTTTATACCCTTGCAGAAGGTATTATAATTTTGCCGTGAAATGTGTAACGCATAAAATGAGACATCTACGACCTCAGAAAGTATATATATTCTTGATCAGCATCAACAGCCGAGTCGATAGAGCCATGTCCGTCTGTCCGACTGTCCGTCTGTCTGTTTCTATGCGAACTTGTCTCTCAGTTTTAAAGCTATCTTAATGAAACTTTGCAGAAGTCCCTCTTTCTGTTGCACGCAGCACATATGTTAAAACCAGCTGAATCGGACCACTATATCACATAGCTGCCATAGAAACGATCGGTGGAAAATTAAGTTTTTGTGTAAAAAAACATTTTGTTTATCAAGATATCTTGACCAAACTCGGCATTTATTAGTTTTACTTTACTCCTCATATATATGCAAAATCCTATTAGGAACGATCGGTCGAAAATTAAGTTTTTGTATGAAAAAACATTTTGTTTTGCAAGATATCTCAACCAAACTCGGCATTTATTAGTTTTACTAAGCTCCTCATATACATGCAAAATCCTATTAAGATCGGACTACTATATCATATATCTGCATAGGAACGATCAGTCGAAAACTAGGTTTTTGATTATAAACCTTTTTTGTTTATCAAGATATCTTGACCAAACTCGGCATTTATTAGTTTTACTAAGCTCCTCATATATATGCAAAATCCTATTAAGATCGGACCACTGCCATAGGAACGATCGGTCGAAAATTAAGTTGTTGTATGAAAAAACATTTTGTTTTTCAAGATATCTTAACCAAACTCGGCATTTATTAGTTTAACTTCACTCCTCATATATATGTTAAATCCTATTAAGATCGGACCACTATATTATATAGCTGCCATAGGATCGATCGGTCGAAAATTAAGTTTTTGTATGAAAAAACATTTTGTTTTTCAAGATATCTCAACCAAACTCGACATTTATTAGTTTAACTTTACTCCTCATATATATGAAAAATCCTATTAAGATCGGACCACTATATCATATAGCTGCCATTGGAACGATCGGTCGAAAATTAAGTTTTTGTATGAAAAAACATTTTGTTTATCAAGATATCTTGCCCAAACTCGACATTAACTATTTTCCCTGTGCTTCTTAGATACGGGCAAAGCACTATAAGGTTGGGTCTGCAACGGTATTAGATCTTCGGCGTGCCGAAGATAGCCTTTCTTTCTCGTTATACCCTTGCAGAGGTTATTATAATTTTGTCGTGAAATGTGTAACGCATAGAAGGAGACATCTCCGATATGGGGATAAAGTATATATATTCTTGATCAGCATCAACAGCCGAGTCGATAGAGCCATGTTCCTCTGTCCGTCTGTCTGTTTCTATGCGAACTAGTCTCTCAGTTTTAAAGGTATCTTAATGAAATTTTGCAGAAGTCCGTATTTCTGTTGCACGCAGCACATATGTGAAAACCAGCTGGATCGGACCACTATATCATATACCTGCCATAGGAACGATCGGTCGAAAATTAAGCTTTTGTATGAAAAGACATATTGTTTATCAAGATATCTTGACCAAACTCGGCATTTATTAGTTTAACTTTACTCCTCATATATATCCAAAATCCTATTAAGATCGGATCACTATATCATATAGCTGCCATAGGAACGATCGGTCGAAAATTAAGTTTTTGTATGAAAAATCATTTTGTTTTTCAAGATATCTCGACCAAACTAGGCATTTATTAGTTTTACTTTACTCCTCATATATATGCAAAATACTATTAACATCGGACCACTATATCATATAGCTGCCATAGGAAGGATCGGTCGAAAATTAAGTTGTTGTATAAATAAACATTTTGTTTATCAAGATATCTTGCCCAAACTCGGCATTAACTATTTTCCCTGTGCTTCTTAGATACGGACAAAGCACTATAAGCATTATGAAAAGGTTGGGTCTGCAAGGGTATTAGATCTTCGGCGTGCCGAAGATAGCCTTTCTTTCTCGTTTTTAATTGTTTTTAAGCTTTTCTCAAATTTTTAATTTGGTTAATTTGTTAATTAAGTTTTTATTAACTTTTATAGCTTTTCTTTTAATTCATCATCTGTCACTTTACCTTTTATAGGTAATTTTGTTTAATCAAGATATCTTGACCAAACTCGGCATTTAGTAGTTTTACTACATATACTACAAATACATATATGCAAAATCCTATTAAAATCGGACCACTATATCATATAGTTGCTATAGGAACGATCGGTCGAAAATTAAGTTATATGAAAAAACATTTTGTTTTGCAAGATATCTCAACCAAACTAGGCATTAATTAGTTTTACTAAGCTCCTCATATACATGCAAAATCCTATTAAGAGCGGACTACTATATCATATATCTGCCATAGGAACGATCAGTCGAAAACTAGGTTTTTGATTATAAACCTTTTTTGTTTATCAAGATATCTTGACCAAACTCGGCATTTATTAGTTTTACTAAGATAATCATATATATGCAAAATCCTATTAAGATCGGACTACTGTCATAGAAACGATAGGTCGAAAATTAAGTTGTTGTATGAAAAAACATTTTGTTTTTCAAGATATCTTAACCAAACTCGGCATTTATTAGTTTTACTCTACTCCTCATATATATGCAAAATCCTATTAAGATCGGACCACTGTCATAGAAACGATAGTTCGAAAATTAAGTTGTTGTATGAAAAAACATTTTGTTTTTCAAGATATCTTAACCAAACTCGGAATTTATTAGTTTTACGATGCTCCTCATATATATGCAAAATACTATTAAGATCGGAACACCATATCATATAGCTGCCATAGGAACGATCGGTCGAAAATTAAGTTTTTGTATGAAAAAACATTTTGTTTTTAAACATCCTGATTAAACTCGGCATTTATTAGTTTTACTATGCTCCTCATACATATACAAAAGCCTATTAAGATAGGACCACTATATCATATAGCTGCCATAGGAACGATCGGTCGAAAATTAAGTTGTATAAAAAAACATTTTGTTTATCAAGCTATCTTGCCCAAACTCGGCATTAACTATTTTCCCTGTGCTTCTTAGATATGGACAAAGCACTATAAGCATTATGAAAAGGTTGGGTCTGCAAGGGTATTAGATCTTCGGCGTGCCGAAGATAGCCTTTCTTTCTCGTTTTTAATTGTTTTTAAGCTTTTCTCAAATTTTTAATTTGATTTATTTGTTAATTCAATTTTTATTAACTTTTATAGCTTTTCTTTTAATTCATCATCTGTCACTTTACCTTTTTGTTCAATACCGAACAATATTTAACTTGGTATTTGCTTAATGCTCCTACGCTGTGTATTGTTTGGTGCATATTCTAATTTTACTATTACTGAGTCCTAGTATATTCCCTTTCTCTACAAGCATTATTCCAACACAAAATTCAGTTCGCGCAATAAATTTAAAAAAAGTTCCGTTTGAAGGGTTCGAACTCTCAACTGACCGCATAACTTGTTGACAACTCTACTCACGGCCACACCGGCAAAAAAAAATAAACAGTTTCCCCGCGATAGACCGCACCTGTTGCTATGCCTTTACTCAACAGCCACTCCAATAATTGAGTATTATTGAGAAAAGAAAAAAACGAATTAATATGGCAGCACAGAAAACAATGGCAATTGCAATGCTGTTGATAGAATCCGACGCAGACGCGCATGAATGTTTGTGTGTACACGTATGTTTTCGCTAGCCCCATTTAATTGCGCAGTTACATATACCTTTGGTATTTTCTTAACCGATTTTAATGAAATTTTCTACAGTATATCTAATTTTACCATAGAATATTTTCGTATTCTCAAAAAGTCAAGTGCATTCAAATTGTGGCTTAAATTGGTGGGCAATATAAGTTGGGTTATTAACTTGATTTAAAGCTATGGGGTAGTAGCGGGGATTTGGCGATAGGTATTAAATGAAAGATACTTGATATGTATATACTATTCTAGAATAAACATATCACTTTTAGTGAATCTAGCTCTTATTAACTTATTGAGAATACACAAATATTTTATGGTACACTAAGATACACTGTACAAAATTTCATTAGATCGGTTTTTGTTTTGTTGTTCGGTATTTTGACTGCGGACGTGTTTGCGATGCACATTCCAAGAATTTCTGTATGCATGTTCACACACACTTATGCACGTCTGCTTCGAATTCTATCAACACCCTGTAGTTCGGGTCCACCGGTGCACCGTCACCGATTTTGCTACCTCTTAAGGATGGGCACTGAGGCACTTAAGGGCACTTAAGGATGAGACTTGAAATTTTAGATGTAGGTGCTCCTAGTGCCTGCGCAGATCGAGTTTGTTTGCGATAATCGATAACTTACTCCGTTTAAACGCAATCGACAAAAAGCGGTATCGAAATCTTGTTTTTTGAACAAATTGAGTAAATATTAAGAGCTAGAGTCACCAAAATTGATAAATTGTTTGTAAAATATTATATACCAGCGGGTATAACCCGGCCTTGTCCGTGGCACGTATGCTATAAAATCACTGTTCTCGAACATCTTTAGAAAGGATTTTGAAAGTGAGCTGACGGTAAACAAACTACTTTCATACAAACGTTTTCCGCCAATTTACCACTGTTGCGAGTGGAATTTTCCAAATCGCTGAAACACGTATTCATTATATTCTTCTGTAGAGCTTTGAAATAAGTTTGATGCAAATCGGACACGACTTAAAATTCACCAAAAAAATCTTTAAAATGCACTTTCCACCGAAGGAGTTTAGCTTTTGCAAAAAATGTGAAATACGTATCAAATGATTTTTTATGTAGTTCCTTGTAAATGACTCTTTGACTCCCATTTCCACCAAGGAGGAATGGATTTTTCGGAAAGTGTGAAACACCCCTCAAATGAATTCGAACAAGGATCTTTGAAAATGAGTTTGTGGCCAATCGGATGGTTAGCAAAAAACTTTCATGCTAACGTTTCTTGCTTAATAACCACTGTTCCGGGTGGACTTTCCCAAGTCGCTAAAACACGCATTCATTAAGTTCTTATGTTGAGCGAAAATAAGTTTGAAGCAAATCGGACATAACTTAAAACTTCGCCCACAAAATCTTTAATTGCATTTCTACCTAAGGAGTTTAGATTTTGCGAAAAATGTGAAATACGTCTCAAATGATTTGCCATCTAGATCCTTGAAAATCAATTTGGGTGAAACGTCATCCACCAAATCTTTGGCCCCTATTTCCACCAAGGAGGAATACATTTTTGGAAAAGTGTGAAACACCCCTCAAATGAATTTGAACAAAGAACTTTGAAATTGAGTTTAAGGCCGATCGGATGGTAAACAAAAAAGTTTCATAGAAACGTTTTTCGTGATTTTTCAATACTTACGGGTGGAACTTCCCGAAACCCCGCCTTAACGTGCACCTTCATCACATGAGGTAACTACACATAAGGTAACTACAGAATTTCAGCTTCCTAGCTCTTACGGGTTGGGCTGTGCGTTGATCACCAATCAGTCAGTCAGTCAGGACAAACAGTTTTATATATAGAGATATGTGAAGTATCATTCATTTTACAGCTATCACTACCTCACCACTACTACCTCATAGCTATAAATCAAGTAAATAAACCAAATTATGCTGCCCACCAATATAAACCACAATTAAATTGCAATAGACTTGTTGAGAATACACAAATATTCTATGCTACAATCAGATATACTGTAGAAACTTTCATTTAGATCGGTTAAGAAAAAACTAAAGTTATATGTAACTGCGCAATAGCGTCTGCTTCGAATTCTATCAACAGCATTGCAAATGAGACTGTTTTCTGTGCTGCTATTTTAATTGTTTTTTTTTTTCAACAATACTTAATTATTTTTATGGCTGTTAAGTAGAGTCGTCAGCAAGTAACGCGCCAAGGGAACTTTATACCCTTGCAGAGGGTATTATAATTTTTTCGTGAAATGTGTAACGCATAGAAAGAGACATCTCCGACCCTATAAAGTATATATATTCTTGATCAGCATCAACAGCCGAGTCAATAGAGCCATGTCCGTCTGTCTGTTTCTATGCGAACTAGTCTCTCAGTTTTAAAGCTATCTTAATGAAACTTTGCAGAAGTCCCTCTTTCTGTTGCACGCATCACATATGTTAAAACCAGCTGGATCGGATCACTATATCATATAGCTGCCATGGGAACGATCGGTCGAAATTTAAGTTTTTGTATGAAAAAACGTTTTGTTTATCAAGATATCTTGACCAAACTCGACATCTATTAGTTTTACTAAGCTCCTCATATATATGCAAAATCCTATTAAGATCGGACCACTATATCATATAGCTGGCATAGGAACGATCGGTCGAAAATTAAGTTGTATAAAAAAACATTTTGTTTTGCAAGATATCTCAACCAAACTCGGCATTTATTAGTTTTACTAAGCTCCTCATATACATGCAAAATCCTATTAAGATCGGACTACTATATCATATATCTGCCATAGGAAGGATCAGTCGAAAACTAGGTTTTTGATTAAAAACCTTATTATACCCTTGCAGAGGGTATTATAATTTTGTCGTGAAATGTGTAACGCATAGAAGGAGACATCTCCGACCTCATAAAGTATATATATTCTTGATCAGCATCAACAGCCGAGTCGATAGAGCCATGTCCGTCTGTCTGTTTCTATGCGAACTAGTCTCTCAGTTTTAAAGCTATCTTAATGAAACTTTGCAGAAGTCCCTCTTTCTGTTGCACGCAGCACATATGTTAAAACCAGCTGGATCGGACCACTATATCACATAGCTGCCATAGGAACGATCGGTCAAAAATTAAGTTTTTGTGTAAAAAAAAACATTTTGTTTATCAAGATATCTTGACCAAACTCGGCATTTATTAGTTTTACTTTACTTCTCATATATATGCAAAATCCTATTAAGATCGGACCACTGCCATAGGAACGATCGGTTCAAAATTAAGTTTTTGTATGAAAAAACATTTTGTTAATCAATATATCTTGACCAAACTCGGCATTTATTAGTTTTACTAAGCTCCCCATATATATGCAAAATCCTATTATGATCGGACCACTATATCATATAGCTGCCATAGGAACAATCGGTCGAAAATTAAGTTTTTGTATGAAAAAACATTTTGTTAATCAAGATATCTTGACCAAACTCGGCATTTATTAGTTTTACTATGCTCCTCATATATATGCAAAATCCTATTAAAATCGGACCACTATATCATATAGCTGCCATAGGAACGATCGGTCGAAAATTAAGTTTTTGTATGAAAAAACATTTTGTTTATCAAGATATCTCAACCAAACTCGGCATTTATTTTTTTTAAGCTCCTCATATACATGCAAAATCCTATTAAGATAGGACTACTATATCATATATCTGCCATAGGAACAATCAGTCGAAAACTAGGTTTTTGATTATAAACCTGTTTTGTTTATCAAGATATCTTGACCAAACTCAGCATTTATTAGTTTTACTAAGCTCCTCATATATATGCAAAATCCTATTAAGATCGGACCACTGCCATAGGATCGATCGGTCGAAAATTAAGTTTTTGTATGAAAAAACATTTTGTTTTTCAAGATATCTTAACCAAACTCGGCATTTATTAGTTTTACTTTACTCCTCATATAGATGCAAAATCCTATTAAGATCGGACCACTATATCATATAGTTGCTATAGGAACGATCGGTCGAAAATTAAGTTATATGAAAAAACATTTTGTTTTGCAAGATATCTCAACCAAACTAGGCATTAATTAGTTTTACTAAGCTCCTCATATACATGCAAAATCCTATTAAGAGCGGACTACTATATCATATATCTGCCATAGGAACGATCAGTCGAAAACTAGGTTTTTGATTATAAACCTTTTTTGTTTATCAAGATATCTTGACCAAACTCGGCATTTATTAGTTTTACTAAGATAATCATATATATGCAAAATCCTATTAAGATCGGACCACTGTCATAGAAACGATAGGTCGAAAATTAAGTTGTTGTATGAAAAAACATTTTGTTTTTCAAGATATCTTAACCAAACTCGGCATTTATTAGTTTTACTTTACTCCTCATATATATGCGAAATCCTATTAAGATCGGACCACTGCCATAGGAACGATCGGTTCAAAATTAAGTTTTTGTATGAAAAAACATTTTGTTAATCAAGATATCTTGACCAAACTCGGCATTTATTAGTTTTACTAAGCTCCCCATATATATGCAAAATCCTATTAAGATCGGACCACTATATCATATAGCTGCCATAGGAACAATCGGTCGAAAATTAAGTTTTTGTATGAAAAAACATTTTGTAAATCAATATATCTTGACCAAACTCGGCATTTATTAGTTTTACTATGCTCCTCATATATATGACAAATCCTATTAAAATCGGACCACTATATCATATAGCTGCCATAGGAACGATCGGTCGAAAATTAAGTTTTTGTATGAAAAAACATTTTGTTTATCAAGATATCTCAACCAAACTCGGCATTTATTTTTTTTAAGCTCCTCATATACATGCAAAATCCTATTAAGATAGGACTACTATATCATATATCTGCCATAGGAACGATCAGTCGAAAACTAGGTTTTTGATTATAAACCTTTTTTGTTTATCAAGATATCTTGACCAAACTCGGCATTTATTTGTTTTACTAAGATAATCATATATATGCAAAATCCTATTAAGATCGGACCACTGTCATAGAAACGATAGGTCGAAAATTAAGTTGTTGTATGAAAAAACATTTTGTTTTTCAAGATATCTTAACCAAACTCGGCATTTATTAGTTTTACTTTACTCCTCATATATATGCAAAATCCTATTAGGATCGGACCACTGTCATAGAAACGATCGGTCGAAAATTAAGTTGTTGTATGAAAAAACAGTTTGTTTTTCAAGATATCTTAACCAAACTCGGCATTTATTAGTTTTACTTTACTCCTCATATATTTGCAAAATCCTATTAAGATCGGACCACTATATCATATAGCCGTCATAGGATCGATCGGCCAAAAATTAAGTTTTTGTATGAAAAAACATTTTGTTTTTCAAGATATCTTAACCAAACTCGGAATTTATTAGTTTTACGATGCTCCTCATATATATGCAAAATACTATTAAGATCGGACCACTATATCATATAGCTGCCATAGGAACGATCGGTCGAAAATTAAGTTGTTGTATAAAAAAACATTTTGTTTATCAAGCTATCTTGCCCAAACTCGGCATTAACTATTTTCCCTGTGCTTCTTAGATACGGACAAAGCACTATAAGCATTATGAAAAGGTTGGGTCTGCAAGGGTATAAGATCTTCGGCGTGCCGAAGATAGCCTTTCTTTCTCGTTTTTAATTGTTTTTAAGCTTTTCTCAAATTTTTAATTTGGTTAATTTGTTAATTAAATTTTTATTAACTTTTATAGCTTTTCTTTTAATTCATCATCTGTCACTTTACCTTTTATAGGTAATTTTGTTTAATCAAGATATCTTGACCAAACTCGGCATTTAGTAGTTTTACTGCATATACTACATATATATGCAAAATCCTATTAAAATCGGACCACTATATCATATAGCTGCTATAGGAACGATCGGTCGAAAATTAAGTTGTATGAAAAAACATTTTGTTTTGCAAGATATCTCAACCAAACTCGGCATTTATTAGATTTACTAAGCTCCTCATATACATGCAAAATCCTATTAAGATCGGACTACTATATCATATATCTGCCATAGGAACGATCAGTCGAAAACTAGGTTTTTGATTATAAACCTTTTTTGTTTATCAAGATATCTTGACCAAACTCGGCATTTATTAGTTTTACTAAGCTAATCATATATATGCAAAATCCTATTAAGATCGGACCACTGTCATAGAAACGATAGGTCGAAAATTAAGTTGTTGTATGAAAAAACATTTTGTTTTTCAAGATATCTTGCCCAAACTCGGCATTAACTATTTTCCCTGTGCTTCTTAGATACGGACAAAGCACTATAAGCATTATGAAAAGGTTGGGTCTGCAAGGGTATAAGATCTTCGGCGTGCCGAAGATAGCCTTTCTTTCTCGTTTTTAATTGTTTTTAAGCTTTTCTCAAATTTTTAATTTGGTTAATTTGTTAATTAAATTTTTATTAACTTTTATAGCTTTTCTTTTAATTCATCATCTGTCACTTTACCTTTTATAGGTAATTTTGTTTAATCAAGATATCTTAACCAAACTCGGCATTTAGTAGTTTTACTACATATACTACATATATATGCAAAATCCTATTAAAATCGGACCACTATATCATATAGCTGCTATAGGAACGATCGGTCGAAAATTAAGTTGTATGAAAAAACATTTTGTTTTGCAAGATATCTCAACCAAACTCGGCATTTATTAATTTTACTAAGCTCCTCATATACATGCAAAATCCTATTAAGATCGGACTACTATATCATATATCTGCCATAAGAACGATCAGTCAAAAACTAGGTTTTTGATTATAAACCTTTTTTGTTTATCAAGATATCTTGACTAAACTCGGCATTTATTAGTTTGACTAAGCTCCTCGCATATATGAAAAGTCCTATTAAGATCGGACCACTATATTATATAGCTGCCATAGGAACGATCAGTCGAAAATTAAGTTTTTGTATTAAAAAATATTTTGTTTATCAAGTTATCTTGCCCAAACTCGGCATTAACTATTTTCCCTGTGCTTCTTAGATACGGACAAAGCACTATAAACATTATGAAAAGGTTGGGTCTGCAAGGGTATTAGATCTTCGGCGTGCCGAAGATAGCCTTTCTTTCTCGTTTTTAATTGTTTTTAAGCTTTTCTCAAATTTTTAATTTGATTAATTTGTTTATTAAATTTTTATGAACTTTCATAGCTTTTCTTTTAATTCATCATCTGTCACTTTACCTTTTTGTTCAATACCGAACAACATTTAACTTGTTACTTCCTTAATGGTCCTACGCTGTGTATTGTTTGGTGCATATTCTAATTTTACTATTACTGAGTCCTAGTATATTCCCTTTCTCTACAAGCATTATTCCAACACAAAATTCAGTTCGCGCAATAAATTTAAAAAAAGTTCCGTTTGAAGGGTTCGAACTCTCAACTGACCGCATAACTTGTTGACAACTCTACTCACGGCCACACCGGCAAAAAAAAATAAACAGTTTCCCCGCGATAGACCGCACCTGTTGCTATGCCTTTACTCAACAGCCACTCCAATAATTGAGTATTATTGAGAAAAGAAAAAAACGAATTAATATGGCAGCACAGAAAACAATGGCAATTGCAATGCTGTTGATAGAATCCGACGCAGACGCGCATGAATGTTTGTGTGTACACGTGTGTTTTCGCTAGCCCCATTTAATTGCGCAGTTACATATACCTTTGGTATTTTCTTAACCGATTTTAATGAAATTTTCTACAGTATATCTAATTTTACCATAGAATATTTTCGTATTCTCAAAAAGTCAAGTGCATTCAAATTGTGGCTTAAATTGGTGGGCAATATAAGTTGGGTTATTAACTTGATTTAAAGCTATGGGGTAGTAGCGGGGATTTGGCGATAGGTATTAAATGAAAGATACTTGATATGTATATACTATTCTAGAATAAACATATCACTTTTAGTGAATCTAGCTCTTATTAACTTATTGAGAATACACAAATATTTTATGGTACACTAAGATACACTGTACAAAATTTCATTAGATCGGTTTTTGTTTTGTTGTTCGGTATTTTGACTGCGCACGTGTTTGCGATGCACATTCCAAGAATTTCTGTATGCATGTTCACACACACTTATGCACGTCTGCTTCGAATTCTATCAACACCCTGTAGTTCGGGTCCACCGGTGCACCGTCACCGATTTTGCTACCTCTTAAGGATGGGCACTGAGGCACTTAAGGGCACTTAAGGATGAGACTTGAAATTTTAGATGTAGGTGCTCCTAGTGCCTGCGCAGATCGAGTTTGTTTGCGATAATCGATAACTTACTCCGTTTAAACGCAATCGACAAAAAGCGGTATCGAAATCTTGTTTTTTGAACAAATTGAGTAAATTTTAAGAGCTAGAGTCACCAAAATTGATAAATTGTTTGTAAAATATTATATACTAGCGGGTATAAC
This sequence comes from Drosophila novamexicana, assembly GCF_003285875.2. Classification (NCBI taxonomy): domain Eukaryota; kingdom Metazoa; phylum Arthropoda; class Insecta; order Diptera; family Drosophilidae; genus Drosophila; species Drosophila novamexicana. The sequence continues at coordinate 96,022 of NW_020824958.1, read as the reverse complement.
CCGGCCTTGTCCGTGGCACGTATGCTATAAAATCACTGTTCTCGAACACCTTTAGAAAGGATTTTGAAAGTGAGCTGACGGTAAACAAACTACTTTCATACAAACGTTTTCCGCCAATTTACCACTGTTGCGAGTAGAATTTTCCAAATCGCTGAAACACGTATTCATTATATTCTTCTGTAGAGCTTTGAAATAAGTTTGATGCAAATCGGACACGACTTAAAATTCACCAAAAAAATCTTTAAAATGCACTTTCCACCGAAGGAGTTTAGCTTTTGCAAAAAATGTGAAATACGTATCAAATGATTTTTTATGTAGTTCCTTGTAAATGACTCTTTGACTCCCATTTCCACCAAGGAGGAATGGATTTTTCGGAAAGTGTGAAACACCCCTCAAATGAATTCGAACAAGGATCTTTGAAAATGAGTTTGTGGCCAATCGGATGGTTAGCAAAAAACTTTCATGCTAACGTTTTTTGCTTAATAACCACTGTTCCGGGTGGACTTTCCCAAGTCGCTAAAACACGCATTCATTAAGTTCTTATGTTGAGCGAAAATAAGTTTGAAGCAAATCGGACATAACTTAAAACTTCGCCCACAAAATCTTTAATTGCATTTCAACCTAAGGAGTTTAGATTTTGCGAAAAATGTGAAATACATCTCAAATGATTTGCCATCTAGATCCTTGAAAATCAATTTGGGTGAAACGTCATCCACCAAATCTTTGGCCCCTATTTCCACCAAGGAGGAATACATTTTTGGAAAAGTGTGAAACACCCCTCAAATGAATTTGAACAAAGAACTTTGAAATTGAGTTTAAGGCCGATCGGATGGTAAACAAAAAAGTTTCATAGAAACGTTTTTCGTGATTTTTCAATACTTACGGGTGGAACTTCCCGAAACCCCGCCTTAACGTGCACCTTCATCACATGAGGTAACTACACATAAGGTAACTACAGAATTTCAGCTTCCTAGCTCTTACGGGTTGGGCTGTGCGTTGATCACCAATCAGTCAGTCAGTCAGGACAAACAGTTTTATATATAGAGATATGTGAAGTATCATTCATTTTACAGCTATCACTACCTCACCGCTACTACCTCATAGCTATAAATCAAGTAAATAAACCAAATTATGCTGCCCACCAATATAAACCACAATTAAATTGCAATAGACTTGTTGAGAATACACAAATATTCTATGCTACAATCAGATATACTGTAGAAACTTTCATTTAGATCGGTTAAGAAAAAACTAAAGTTATATGTAACTGCGCAATAGCGTCTGCTTCGAATTCTATCAACAGCATTGCAAATGAGACTGTTTTCTGTGCTGCTATTTTAATTGTTTTTTTTTTTCAACAATACTTAATTATTTTTATGGCTGTTAAGTAGAGTCGTCAGCAAGTAACGCGCCAAGGGAACTTTATACCCTTGCAGAGGGTATTATAATTTTTTCGTGAAATGTGTAACGCATAGAAAGAGACATCTCCGACCCTATAAAGTATATATATTCTTGATCAGCATCAACAGCCGAGTCAATAGAGCCATGTCCGTCTGTCTGTTTCTATGCGAACTAGTCTCTCAGTTTTAAAGCTATCTTAATGAAACTTTGCAGAAGTCCCTCTTTCTGTTGCACGCATCACATATGTTAAAACCAGCTGGATCGGATCACTATATCATATAGCTGCCATGGGAACGATCGGTCGAAATTTAAGTTTTTGTATGAAAAAACGTTTTGTTTATCAAGATATCTTGACCAAACTCGACATCTATTAGTTTTACTAAGCTCCTCATATATATGCAAAATCCTATTAAGATCGGACCACTATATCATATAGCTGGCATAGGAACGATCGGTCGAAAATTAAGTTGTATAAAAAAACATTTTGTTTTGCAAGATATCTCAACCAAACTCGGCATTTATTAGTTTTACTAAGCTCCTCATATACATGCAAAATCCTATTAAGATCGGACTACTATATCATATATCTGCCATAGGAAGGATCAGTCGAAAACTAGGTTTTTGATTAAAAACCTTATTATACCTTTGCAGAGGGTATTATAATTTTGTCGTGAAATGTGTAACGCATAGAAGGAGACATCTCCGACCTCATAAAGTATATATATTCTTGATCAGCATCAACAGCCGAGTCGATAGAGCCATGTCCGTCTGTCTGTTTCTATGCGAACTAGTCTCTCAGTTTAAAAGCTATCTTAATGAAACTTTGCAGAAGTCCCTCTTTCTGTTGCACGCAGCACATATGTTAAAACCAGCTGGATCGGACCACTATATCACATAGCTGCCATAGGAACGATCGGTCAAAAATTAAGTTTTTGTGTAAAAAAAAACATTTTGTTTATCAAGATATCTTGACCAAACTCGGCATTTATTAGTTTTACTTTACTTCTCATATATATGCAAAATCCTATTAAGATCGGACCACTGCCATAGGAACGATCGGTTCAAAATTAAGTTTTTGTATGAAAAAACATTTTGTTAATCAATATATCTTGACCAAACTCGGCATTTATTAGTTTTACTAAGCTCCCCATATATATGCAAAATCCTATTATGATCGGACCACTATATCATATAGCTGCCATAGGAACAATCGGTCGAAAATTAAGTTTTTGTATGAAAAAACTTTTTGTTAATCAAGATATCTTGACCAAACTCGGCATTTATTAGTTTTACTATGCTCCTCATATATATGCAAAATCCTATTAAAATCGGACCACTATATCATATAGCTGCCATAGGAACGATCGGTCGAAAATTAAGTTTTTGTATGAAAAAACATTTTGTTTATCAAGATATCTCAACCAAACTCGGCATTTATTTTTTTTAAGCTCCTCATATACATGCAAAATCCTATTAAGATAGGACTACTATATCATATATCTGCCATAGGAACAATCAGTCGAAAACTAGGTTTTTGATTATAAACCTGTTTTGTTTATCAAGATATCTTGACCAAACTCAGCATTTATTAGTTTTACTAAGCTCCTCATATATATGCAAAATCCTATTAAGATCGGACCACTGCCATAGGATCGATCGGTCGAAAATTAAGTTTTTGTATGAAAAAACATTTTGTTTTTCAAGATATCTTAACCAAACTCGGCATTTATTAGTTTTACTTTACTCCTCATATATATGCAAAATCCTATTAAGATCGGACCACTATATCATATAGTTGCTATAGGAACGATCGGTCGAAAATTAAGTTATATGAAAAAACATTTTGTTTTGCAAGATATCTCAACCAAACTAGGCATTAATTAGTTTTACTAAGCTCCTCATATACATGCAAAATCCTATTAAGAGCGGACTACTATATCATATATCTGCCATAGGAACGATCAGTCGAAAACTAGGTTTTTGATTATAAACCTTTTTTGTTTATCAAGATATCTTGACCAAACTCGGCATTTATTAGTTTTACTAAGATAATCATATATATGCAAAATCCTATTAAGATCGGACCACTGTCATAGAAACGATAGGTCGAAAATTAAGTTGTTGTATGAAAAAACATTTTGTTTTTCAAGATATCTTAACCAAACTCGGCATTTATTAGTTTTACTTTACTCCTCATATATATGCGAAATCCTATTAAGATCGGACCACTGCCATAGGAACGATCGGTTCAAAATTAAGTTTTTGTATGAAAAAACATTTTGTTAATCAAGATATCTTGACCAAACTCGGCATTTATTAGTTTTACTAAGCTCCCCATATATATGCAAAATCCTATTAAGATCGGACCACTATATCATATAGCTGCCATAGGAACAATCGGTCGAAAATTAAGTTTTTGTATGAAAAAACATTTTGTAAATCAATATATCTTGACCAAACTCGGCATTTATTAGTTTTACTATGCTCCTCATATATATGACAAATCCTATTAAAATCGGACCACTATATCATATAGCTGCCATAGGAACGATCGGTCGAAAATTAAGTTTTTGTATGAAAAAACATTTTGTTTATCAAGATATCTCAACCAAACTCGGCATTTATTTTTTTTAAGCTCCTCATATACATGCAAAATCCTATTAAGATAGGACTACTATATCATATATCTGCCATAGGAACGATCAGTCGAAAACTAGGTTTTTGATTATAAACCTTTTTTGTTTATCAAGATATCTTGACCAAACTCGGCATTTATTTGTTTTACTAAGATAATCATATATATGCAAAATCCTATTAAGATCGGACCACTGTCATAGAAACGATAGGTCGAAAATTAAGTTGTTGTATGAAAAAACATTTTGTTTTTCAAGATATCTTAACCAAACTCGGCATTTATTAGTTTTACTTTACTCCTCATATATATGCAAAATCCTATTAGGATCGGACCACTGTCATAGAAACGATCGGTCGAAAATTAAGTTGTTGTATGAAAAAACAGTTTGTTTTTCAAGATATCTTAACCAAACTCGGCATTTATTAGTTTTACTTTACTCCTCATATATTTGCAAAATCCTATTAAGATCGGACCACTATATCATATAGCCGTCATAGGATCGATCGGCCAAAAATTAAGTTTTTGTATGAAAAAACATTTTGTTTTTCAAGATATCTTAACCAAACTCGGAATTTATTAGTTTTACGATGCTCCTCATATATATGCAAAATACTATTAAGATCGGAACACTATATCATATAGCTGCCATAGGAACGATCGGTCGAAAATTAAGTTTTTGTATGAAAAAACATTTTGTTTTTAAACATCCTGATTAAACTCGGCATTTATTAGTTTTACTATGCTCCTCATACATATACAAAAGCCTATTAAGATCGGACCACTATATCATATAGCTGCCATAGGAACGATCGGTCGAAAATTAAGTTGTTGTATAAAAAAACATTTTGTTTATCAAGCTATCTTGCCCAAACTCGGCATTAACTATTTTCCCTGTGCTTCTTAGATACGGACAAAGCACTATAAGCATTATGAAAAGGTTGGGTCTGCAAGGGTATAAGATCTTCGGCGTGCCGAAGATAGCCTTTCTTTCTCGTTTTTAATTGTTTTTAAGCTTTTCTCAAATTTTTAATTTGGTTAATTTGTTAATTAAATTTTTATTAACTTTTATAGCTTTTCTTTTAATTCATCATCTGTCACTTTACCTTTTATAGGTAATTTTGTTTAATCAAGATATCTTGACCAAACTCGGCATTTAGTAGTTTTACTGCATATACTACATATATATGCAAAATCCTATTAAAATCGGACCACTATATCATATAGCTGCTATAGGAACGATCGGTCGAAAATTAAGTTGTATGAAAAAACATTTTGTTTTGCAAGATATCTCAACCAAACTCGGCATTTATTAGATTTACTAAGCTCCTCATATACATGCAAAATCCTATTAAGATCGGACTACTATATCATATATCTGCCATAGGAACGATCAGTCGAAAACTAGGTTTTTGATTATAAACCTTTTTTGTTTATCAAGATATCTTGACCAAACTCGGCATTTATTAGTTTTACTAAGCTAATCATATATATGCAAAATCCTATTAAGATCGGACCACTGTCATAGAAACGATAAGTCGAAAATTAAGTTGTTGTATGAAAAAACATTTTGTTTTTCAAGATATCTTAACCAAACTCGGCATTTATTAGTTTTACTAAGCTCCTCATATACATGCAAAATCCTATTAAGATCGGACTACTATATCATATATCTGCCATAGGAACGATCAGTCGAAAACTAGGTTTTTGATTATAAACCTTTTTTGTTTATCAAGATATCTTGACCAAACTCGGCATTTATTAGTTTTACTAAGCTCCTCATATATATGCAAAATCCTATTAAGATCGGACCACTGTCATAGAAACGATCGGTCGAAAATTAAGTTGTTGTATGAAAAAACATTTTGTTTTTCAAGATATCTTGCCCAAACTCGGCATTAACTATTTTCCCTGTGCTTCTTAGATACGGACAAAGTACTATAAGCATTATGAAAAGGTTGGGTCTGCAAGGGTATAAGATCTTCGGCGTGCCGAAGATAGCCTTTCTTTCTCGTTTTTAATTGTTTTTAAGCTTTTCTCAAATTTTTAATTTGGTTAATTTGTTAATTAAATTTTTATTAACTTTTATAGCTTTTCTTTTAATTCATCATCTGTCACTTTACCTTTTATAGGTAATTTTGTTTAATCAAGATATCTTAACCAAACTCGGCATTTAGTAGTTTTACTACATATACTACATATATATGCAAAATCCTATTGAAATCGGACCACTATATCATATAGCTGCTATAGGAACGATCGGTCGAAAATTAAGTTGTATGAAAAAACATTTTGTTTTGCAAGATATCTCAACCAAACTCGGCATTTATTAGTTTTACTAAGCTCCTCATATACATGCAAAATCCTATTAAGATCGGACTACTATATCATATATCTGCCATAAGAACGATCAGTCAAAAACTAGGTTTTTGATTATAAACCTTTTTTGTTTATCAAGATATCTTGACTAAACTCGGCATTTATTAGTTTGACTAAGCTCCTCGCATATATGAAAAGTCCTATTAAGATCGGACCACTATATTATATAGCTGCCATAGGAACGATCAGTCGAAAATTAAGTTTTTGTATTAAAAAATATTTTGTTTATCAAGTTATCTTGCCCAAACTCGGCATTAACTATTTTCCCTGTGCTTCTTAGATACGGACAAAGCACTATAAACATTATGAAAAGGTTGGGTCTGCAAGGGTATTAGATCTTCGGCGTGCCGAAGATAGCCTTTCTTTCTCGTTTTTAATTGTTTTTAAGCTTTTCTCAAATTTTTAATTTGATTAATTTGTTTATTAAATTTTTATGAACTTTCATAGCTTTTCTTTTAATTCATCATCTGTCACTTTACCTTTTTGTTCAATACCGAACAACATTTAACTTGTTACTTCCTTAATGGTCCTACGCTGTGTATTGTTTGGTGCATATTCTAATTTTACTATTACTGAGTCCTAGTATATTCCCTTTCTCTACAAGCATTATTCCAACACAAAATTCAGTTCGCGCAATAAATTTAAAAAAAGTTCCGTTTGAAGGGTTCGAACTCTCAACTGACCGCATAACTTGTTGACAACTCTACTCACGGCCACACCGGCAAAAAAAAATAAACAGTTTCCCCGCGATAGACCGCACCTGTTGCTATGCCTTTACTCAACAGCCACTCCAATAATTGAGTATTATTGAGAAAAGAAAAAAACGAATTAATATGGCAGCACAGAAAACAATGGCAATTGCAATGCTGTTGATAGAATCCGACGCAGACGCGCATGAATGTTTGTGTGTACACGTGTGTTTTCGCTAGCCCCATTTAATTGCGCAGTTACATATACCTTTGGTATTTTCTTAACCGATTTTAATGAAATTTTCTACAGTATATCTAATTTTACCATAGAATATTTTCGTATTCTCAAAAAGTCAAGTGCATTCAAATTGTGGCTTAAATTGGTGGGCAATATAAGTTGGGTTATTAACTTGATTTAAAGCTATGGGGTAGTAGCGGGGATTTGGCGATAGGTATTAAATGAAAGATACTTGATATGTATATACTATTCTAGAATAAACATATCACTTTTAGTGAATCTAGCTCTTATTAACTTATTGAGAATACACAAATATTTTATGGTACACTAAGATACACTGTACAAAATTTCATTAGATCGGTTTTTGTTTTGTTGTTCGGTATTTTGACTGCGCACGTGTTTGCGATGCACATTCCAAGAATTTCTGTATGCATGTTCACACACACTTATGCACGTCTGCTTCGAATTCTATCAACACCCTGTAGTTCGGGTCCACCGGTGCACCGTCACCGATTTTGCTACCTCTTAAGGATGGGCACTGAGGCACTTAAGGGCACTTAAGGATGAGACTTGAAATTTTAGATGTAGGTGCTCCTAGTGCCTGCGCAGATCGAGTTTGTTTGCGATAATCGATAACTTACTCCGTTTAAACGCAATCGACAAAAAGCGGTATCGAAATCTTGTTTTTTGAACAAATTGAGTAAATTTTAAGAGCTAGAGTCACCAAAATTGATAAATTGTTTGTAAAATATTATATACTAGCGGGTATAACCCGGCCTTGTCCGTGGCACGTATGCTATAAAATCACTGTTCTCGAACACCTTTAGAAAGGATTTTGAAAGTGAGCTGACGGTAAACAAACTACTTTCATACAAACGTTTTCCGCCAATTTACCACTGTTGCGAGTGGAATTTTCCAAATCGCTGAAACACGTATTCATTATATTCTTCTGTAGAGCTTTGGAATCAGTTTGATGCAAATCGGACACGACTTAAAATTCACCAAAAAAATCTTTAAAATGCACTTTCCACCGAAGGAGTTTAGCTTTTGCAAAAAATGTGAAATACGTATCAAATGATTTTTATGTAGTTCCTTGTAAATGACTCTTTGACTCCCATTTCCACCAAGGAGGAATGGATTTTTCGGAAAGTGTGAAACACTCCTCAAATGAATTCGAACAAGGATCTTTGAAAATGAGTTTGAGGCCAATCGGATGGTTAGCAAAAAACTTTCATGCTAACGTTTTTTGCTTAATAACCACTGTTCCGGGTGGACTTTCCCAAGTCGCTAAAACACGCATTCATTAAGTTCTTATGTTGAGCGAAAATAAGTTTGAAGCAAATCGGACATAACTTAAAACTTCGCCCACAAAATCTTTAATTGCATTTCTACCTAAGGAGTTTAGATTTTGCGAAAAATGTGAAATACATCTCAAATGATTTGCCATCTAGATCCTTGAAAATCAATTTGGGTGAAACGTCATCCACCAAATCTTTGGCCCCTATTTCCACCAAGGAGGAATACATTTTTGGAAAAGTGTGAAACACCCCTCAAATGAATTTGAACAAAGAACTTTGAAATTGAGTTTAAGGCCGATCGGATGGTAAACAAAAAAGTTTCATAGAAACGTTTTTCGTGATTTTTCAATACTTACGGGTGGAACTTCCCGAAACCCCGCCTTAACGTGCACCTTCATCACATGAGGTAACTACACATAAGGTAACTACAGAATTTCAGCTTCCTAGCTCTTACGGGTTGGGCTGTGCGTTGATCACCAATCAGTCAGTCAGTCAGGACAAACAGTTTTATATATAGAGATATGTGAAGTATCATTCATTTTACAGCTATCACTACCTCACCGCTACTACCTCATAGCTATAAATCAAGTAAATAAACCAAATTATGCTGCCCACCAATATAAACCACAATTTAATTGCAATAGACTTGTTGAGAATACACAAATATTCTATGCTACAATCAGATATACTGTAGAAACTTTCATTTAGATCGGTTAAGAAAAAACTAAAGTTATATGTAACTGCGCAATAGCGTCTGCTTCGAATTCTATCAACAGCATTGCAAATGGGACTGTTTTCTGTGCTGCTATTTTAATTGTTTTTTTTTTTCATTATTTTTGTGGCTGTTAAGTAGAGTCGTCAGCAAGTAATGCGGCCAAGGGAACTTTATACCCTTGCAGAGGGTATTATAATTTTTTCGTGAAATGTGTAACGCATAGAAAGAGACATCTCCGACCCTATAAAGTATATATATTCTTGATCAGCATCAACAGCCGAGTCAATAGAGCCATGTCCGTCTGTCTGTTTCTATGCGAACTAGTCTCTCAGTTTTAAAGCTATCTTAATGAAACTTTGCAGAAGTCCCTCTTTCTGTTGCACGCATCACATATGTTAAAACCAGCTGGATCGGATCACTATATCATATAGCTGCCATGGAAACGATCGGTCGAAATTTAAGTTTTTGTATGAAAAAACGTTTTGTTTATCAAGATATCTTGACCAAACTCGACATCTATTAGTTTTACTAAGCTCCTCATATATATGCAAAATCCTATTAAGATCGGACCACTATATCATATAGCTGGCATAGGAACGATCGGTCGAAAATTAAGTTGTATAAAAAAACATTTTGTTTTGCAAGATATCTCAACCAAACTCGGCATTTATTAGTTTTACTAAGCTCCTCATATACATGCAAAATCCTATTAAGATCGGACTACTATATCATATATCTGCCATAGGAAGGATCAGTCGAAAACTAGGTTTTTGATTAAAAACCTTATTATACCTTTGCAGAGGGTATTATAATTTTGTCGTGAAATGTGTAACGCATAGAAGGAGACATCTCCGACCTCATAAAGTATATATATTCTTGATCAGCATCAACAGCCGAGTCGATAGAGCCATGTCCGTCTGTCTGTTTCTATGCGAACTAGTCTCTCTGCTTAAAAGCTATCTTAATGAAACTTTGCAGAAGTCCCTCTTTCTGTTGCACGCAGCACATATGTTAAAACCAGCTGGATCGGACCACTATATCACATAGCTGCCATAGGAACGATCGGTCAAAAATTAAGTTTTTGTGTAAAAAAAAACATTTTGTTTATCAAGATATCTTGACCAAACTCGGCATTTATTAGTTTTACTTCACTTCTCATATATATGCAAAATCCTATTAAGATCGGACCACTGCCATAGGAACGATCGGTTCAAAATTAAGTTTTTGTATGAAAAAACATTTTGTTTATCAAGATATCTTGACCAAACTCGGCATTTATTAGTTTTACTAAGCTCCCCATATATATGCAAAATTCTATTAAGATCGGACCACTATATCATATAGCTGCCATAGGAACAATCGGTCGAAAATTACGTTTTTGTATGAAAAAACATTTTGTTAATCAAGATATCTTGACCAAACTCGGCATTTATTAGTTTTACTATGCTCCTCATATATATGCAAAATCCTATTAAAATCGGACCACTATATCATATAGCTGCCATAGGAACGATCGGTCGAAAATTAAGTTTTTGTATGAAAAAAACATTTTGCAAAATATGCAAAATCCTTTTAAGATCGGACCACTATATCATTTAGCTGGCATAGGAACGATCGGTCGAAAATTAAGTTTTTGTATGAAAAAACATTTTGTTTATCAAGATATCTCAACCAAACTCGGTATTTATTAGTTTTACTAAGCTCCTCATATACATGCAAAATCCTATAAAGATCGGACCACTATATCATATATCTGCCATAGGAACAATCAGTCGAAAACTAGGTTTTTGATTATAAACCTGTTTTGTTTATCAAGATATCTTGACCAAACTCAGCATTTATTAGTTTAACTTTACTCCTCAAATATATGTTAAATCCTATTAAGATCGGACCACTATATCATATAGCTGCCATAGGATCGATCGGTCGAAAATTAAGTTTTTGTATGAAAAAACATTTTGTTTTTCAAGCTATCTCAACCAAACTCTGCATTTCGTAGTTTAACTTTACTCCTCATATATATGAAAAATCCTATAAAGATCGGACCACTATATCATATAGCTGCCATAGGAACGATCGGTCGAAAATTAAGTTTTTGCATGAATAAACATTTTGTTAATCAAGATATCTTGACCAAACTCGGCATTTATTAGTTTTACTTTACTTCTCATATATATGCAAAATCCTATTAAGATCGGACCACTGCCATAGGAACGATCGGTTCAAAATTAAGTTTTTGTATGAAAAAAACATTTTGTTAATCAAGATATCTTGACTAAACTCGGCATTTATTAGTTTTACTAAGCTCCCCATATATATGCAAAATCCTATTAAGATCGGACCACTGCCATAGGAACGATCGGTCGAAAATTAAGTTGTTGTATGAAAAAACATTTTGTTTTTCAAGATATCTTGACCAAACTCGGCATTTATTAGTTTAACTTTACTCCTCAAATATATGTTAAATCCTATTAAGATCGGACCACTATATCATATAGCTGCCATAGGATCGATCGGTCGAAAATTAAGTTTTTGTATGAAAAAACATTTTGTTTTTCAAGCTATCTCAACCAAACTCGGCATTTCGTAGTTTAACTTTACTCCTCATATATATGAAAAATCCTATAAAGATCGGACCACTATATCATATAGCTGCCATAGGAACGATCGGTCGAAAATTAACCTCATAAAGTATATATATTCTTGATCAGCCACAACAGCCGAGTCGATAGAGCCATGTCCGTCTGTCCGTCTGTCTGTTTCTATGCGAACTAGTCTCTCAGATTTAAAGCTATCTTAATGAAACTTTGCAGAAGTCCGTATTTCTGTTGCACGCAGCACATATGTTAAAACCAGCTGGATCGGACCACTATATCACATAGCTGCCATAGGAACGATCGGTCGAAAATTAAGTTTTTGTATAAAAATACATCTTGTTTATCAAGATATCTTGACCTCGCTCAGCAATTATTAGTTTTACTAAGGTTCTCATACATAAGCAAAATCCTATTAAGATCGGACCACTATATTATACAGCTGGCATAGGAACGATCGGTCGAAAATTAAGTTGTATAAAAAAAACATTTTGTTTTGCAAGATATCTCAACCAAACTCGGCATTTATTAGCTTTACTAAGCTCCTCATATACATGCAAAATCCTATTAAGATCGGACTACTATATCATATATCTGCCATAGGAAGGATCAGTCGAAAACTAGGTTTTTAATTAAAAACCTTTTTATACCCTTGCAGAGGGTATTATAATTTTGTCGTGAAATGTGTAACGCATAGAAGGAGACATCTCCGACCTTATAAAGTATATATATTCTTGATCAGCTTCAACAGCCGAGTCGATAGAGCCATGTCCGCCTGTCCGTCTGTCTGTTTCTATGCGAACTAATCTCTCAGTTTTAAAGCTATCTTAATGAAAGTATGCAAAAGTCCCTCTTTCTGTTGCACGCAGCACATATTTTAAAACCAGCTGGAGCGGAACACTACATCATATAGCTGCCATAGAAACGATCGGTCGAAAATTAAGTTGTATGAAAAAACATTTTGTTTTGCAAGATATCTCAACCAAACTCGGCATTTATTAGTTTTACTATGCTCCTCATATACATGCAAAATCCTATTAAGATCGGACTACTATATCATATATGTGCCATAGGAAGGATCAGTCGAAAACTAGGTTTTTGATTAAAAACCTATTTATACGCTTGCAGAGGGTATTATAATTTTGTCGTGAAATGTGTAACGCATAGAAGGAGACATCTCCGACCTTATAAAGTATATATATTCTTGATCAGCTTCAACAGCCGAGTCGATAGAGCCATGCCCGCCTGTCCGTCTGTCTGTTTCTATGCGAACTAGTCTCTCATTTTTAAGGCTATCTCAATGAAAGTTTTCAGAAGTCCCTCTTTCTGTTGCACGCAGCACATATTTTAAAACCAGCTGGATCGGACCACTATATCATATAGCTGCTATAGGAACGATCGGTCGAAAATTAAGTTGTATGAAAAAACATTTTGTTTTGCAAGATATCTCAACCAAACTAGGCATTTATTAGTTTTACTAAGCTCCTCATATACATGCAAAATCCTATTAAGATCGGACCACTATATCATATATCTGCCATAGGAACGATCAGTCGAAAACTAGGTTTTTGATTATACACCTTTTTTGTTTATCAAGATATCTTGACCAAACTCGGCATTTATTAGTTTTACTAAGCTCTTCATATATATGCAAAATCCTATTAAGATCGGACCACTGCCATAGGAACGATCGGTCGAAAATTAAGTTGTTGTATGAAAAAACATTTTGTTTATCAAGATATCTTGACCAAACTCGGCATTTATTAGTTTTACTATGCTCCTCATATGTATGCAAAATCCTATTAAAATCGGACCACTATATCATATAGCTGGCATAGGAACGATCGGTCGAAAATTAGGTTGTATAAAAAAACATTTTGTTTTGCAAGATATCTTGACCAAACTCGGCATTTATTAGTTTTTCTAAGCTCCTCATATATATGCAAAATCCTATTAAGATCGGACCACATAGGAACGATCGGTCGAAAATTAAGTTGTTGTATGAAAAAACATTTTGTTTTTCAAGATATCTTAACCAAAATCGGCATTTATTAGTTTAACTTTACTCCTCATATATATGTTAAATCCTATTAAGATCGGACTACTATATTCTATAGCTGCCATAGGATCAATCGGTCGAAAATTAAGTTTTTGTATGAAAAAACATTTTGTTTTTCAAGATATCTCAACCAAACTCGACATTTATTAGTTTAACTTTACTCCTCATATATATGAATAATCCTATTAAGATCGGACCACTATATCATATAGCTGCCAAAGGAACGATCGGTCGAAAATTAAGTTCTTGTATGAAAAACTATTTTGTTTATCAAGATATCTTGCCCAAACTCGGCATTAACTATTTTCCCTGTGCGTCTTAGATACGGGCAAAGCACTATAAGGTTGGGTCTGCAACGGTATTAGATCTTCGGCGTGCCGAAGATAGCCTTTCTTTCTCGTTATACCCTTGCAGAGGTTATTATAATTTTGTCGTGAAATGTGTAACGTATAGAAGGAGACATCTCCGATATGGGGATAAAGTATATATATTCTTGATCAGCATCAACAGCCGAGTCGATAGAGCCATGTCCGTCTGTCCGTCTGTCTGTTTCTATGCGAACTAGTCTCTCAGTTTTAAAGCTATCTTAATGAAATTTTGCAGAAGTCCGTATTTCTGTTGCACGCAGCACATATGTGAAAGCCAGCTGGATCGGACCACTATATCATATACCTGCCATAGGAACGATCGGTCGAAAATTAAGCTTTTGTATGAAAAGACATATTGTTTATCAAGATATCTTGACCAAACTCGGTATTTATTAGTTTTACTTTACTCCTCATATATATGCAAAATCCTATTAAGATCGGATCACTATATCATATAGCTGCCATAGGAACGATCGGTCGAAAATTAAGTTTTTGTATGAAAAAACATTTTGTTTATTAAGATATCTTGCCCAAACTCGGCATTAACTATTTTCCCTGTGCTTCTTAGATACGGGCAAAGCACTATAAGGTTGGGTCTGCAACGGTATTAGATCTTCGGCGTGCCGAAGATAGCCTTTCTTTCTCGTTATACCCTTGCAGAGGCTATTATAATTTTGTCGTGAAATGTGTAACGCATAGAAGGAGACATCTCCGATATGGGGATAAAGTATATACATATATTCTTGATCAGCATCAACAGCCGAGTCGATAGAGCCATGTCCGTCTGTCCGTCTGTCTGTTTCTATGCGAACTAGTCTCTTAGTTTTAAAGCTATCTTAATGAAATTTTGCAGAAGTCCGTATTTCTGTTGCACGCAGCACATATGTGAAAACCAGCTGGATCGGACCTCTATATCATATACCTGCCATAAGAACGATCGGTCGAAAATTAAGTTTTTGTATGAAAAAGCATTTTGTTTTTCAAGATATCTTAACCAAATTCGGTATTTATTAGTTTTAGTATGCTCCATATATATATGCAAAATACTATTAACATCGGACCACTATATCATATAGCTGCCATAGGAACGATCGGTCGAAAATTAAGTTTTTGTATGAAAAAACATTCTGTTTTTAAACATCCTGATTAAACGCGGCATTTATTAGTTTTACTATGCTCCTCATACATATACAAAAGACTATTAAGATCGGACCACTATATCATATAGCTGCCATAGGAACGATCGGTCGAAAATTAAGTTTTTGTATGAAAAAACATTTTGTTTATCAAGATATCTCAACCAAACTCGGTATTTATTAGTTTTACTAAGCTCCTCATATACATGCAAAATCCTATAAAGATCGGACCACTATATCATATATCTGCCATAGGAACAATCAGTCGAAAACTAGGTTTTTGATTATAAACCTGTTTTGTTTATCAAGATATCTTGACCAAACTCAGCATTTATTAGTTTAACTTTACTCCTCAAATATATGTTAAATCCTATTAAGATCGGACCACTATATCATATAGCTGCCATAGGATCGATCGGTCGAAAATTAAGTTTTTGTATGAAAAAACATTTTGTTTTTCAAGCTATCTCAACCAAACTCTGCATTTCGTAGTTTAACTTTACTCCTCATATATATGAAAAATCCTATAAAGATCGGACCACTATATCATATAGCTGCCATAGGAACGATCGGTCGAAAATTAAGTTTTTGCATGAATAAACATTTTGTTAATCAAGATATCTTGACCAAACTCGGCATTTATTAGTTTTACTTTACTTCTCATATATATGCAAAATCCTATTAAGATCGGACCACTGCCATAGGAACGATCGGTTCAAAATTAAGTTTTTGTATGAAAAAAACATTTTGTTAATCAAGATATCTTGACTAAACTCGGCATTTATTAGTTTTACTAAGCTCCCCATATATATGCAAAATCCTATTAAGATCGGACCACTGCCATAGGAACGATCGGTCGAAAATTAAGTTGTTGTATGAAAAAACATTTTGTTTTTCAAGATATCTTGACCAAACTCGGCATTTATTAGTTTAACTTTACTCCTCAAATATATGTTAAATCCTATTAAGATCGGACCACTATATCATATAGCTGCCATAGGATCGATCGGTCGAAAATTAAGTTTTTGTATGAAAAAACATTTTGTTTTTCAAGCTATCTCAACCAAACTCGGCATTTCGTAGTTTAACTTTACTCCTCATATATATGAAAAATCCTATAAAGATCGGACCACTATATCATATAGCTGCCATAGGAACGATCGGTCGAAAATTAACCTCATAAAGTATATATATTCTTGATCAGCCACAACAGCCGAGTCGATAGAGCCATGTCCGTCTGTCCGTCTGTCTGTTTCTATGCGAACTAGTCTCTCAGATTTAAAGCTATCTTAATGAAACTTTGCAGAAGTCCGTATTTCTGTTGCACGCAGCACATATGTTAAAACCAGCTGGATCGGACCACTATATCACATAGCTGCCATAGGAACGATCGGTCGAAAATTAAGTTTTTGTATAAAAATACATCTTGTTTATCAAGATATCTTGACCTCGCTCAGCAATTATTAGTTTTACTAAGGATCTCATACATAAGCAAAATCCTATTAAGATCGGACCACTATATTATACAGCTGGCATAGGAACGATCGGTCGAAAATTAAGTTGTATAAAAAAAACATTTTGTTTTGCAAGATATCTCAACCAAACTCGGCATTTATTAGCTTTACTAAGCTCCTCATATACATGCAAAATCCTATTAAGATCGGACTACTATATCATATATCTGCCATAGGAAGGATCAGTCGAAAACTAGGTTTTTAATTAAAAACCTTTTTATACCCTTGCAGAGGGTATTATAATTTTGTCGTGAAATGTGTAACGCATAGAAGGAGACATCTCCGACCTTATAAAGTATATATATTC
This sequence comes from Drosophila novamexicana, assembly GCF_003285875.2. NCBI lineage: Eukaryota > Metazoa > Arthropoda > Insecta > Diptera > Drosophilidae > Drosophila > Drosophila novamexicana. Next base: position 78,692 of record NW_020824958.1, on the reverse strand, counting down.
TTGATCAGCTTCAACAGCCGAGTCGATAGAGCCATGTCCGCCTGTCCGTCTGTCTGTTTCTATGCGAACTAATCTCTCAGTTTTAAAGCTATCTTAATGAAAGTATGCAAAAGTCCCTCTTTCTGTTGCACGCAGCACATATTTTAAAACCAGCTGGAGCGGAACACTACATCATATAGCTGCCATAGAAACGATCGGTCGAAAATTAAGTTGTATGAAAAAACATTTTGTTTTGCAAGATATCTCAACCAAACTCGGCATTTATTAGTTTTACTATGCTCCTCATATACATGCAAAATCCTATTAAGATCGGACTACTATATCATATATGTGCCATAGGAAGGATCAGTCGAAAACTAGGTTTTTGATTAAAAACCTATTTATACGCTTGCAGAGGGTATTATAATTTTGTCGTGAAATGTGTAACGCATAGAAGGAGACATCTCCGACCTTATAAAGTATATATATTCTTGATCAGCTTCAACAGCCGAGTCGATAGAGCCATGTCCGCCTGTCCGTCTGTCTGTTTCTATGCGAACTAGTCTCTCATTTTTAAGGCTATCTCAATGAAAGTTTTCAGAAGTCCCTCTTTCTGTTGCACGCAGCACATATTTTAAAACCAGCTGGATCGGACCACTATATCATATAGCTGCTATAGGAACGATCGGTCGAAAATTAAGTTGTATGAAAAAACATTTTGTTTTGCAAGATATCTCAACCAAACTAGGCATTTATTAGTTTTACTAAGCTCCTCATATACATGCAAAATCCTATTAAGATCGGACCACTATATCATATATCTGCCATAGGAACGATCAGTCGAAAACTAGGTTTTTGATTATACACCTTTTTTGTTTATCAAGATATCTTGACCAAACTCGGCATTTATTAGTTTTACTAAGCTCTTCATATATATGCAAAATCCTATTAAGATCGGACCACTGCCATAGGAACGATCGGTCGAAAATTAAGTTGTTGTATGAAAAAACATTTTGTTTATCAAGATATCTTGACCAAACTCGGCATTTATTAGTTTTACTATGCTCCTCATATGTATGCAAAATCCTATTAAAATCGGACCACTATATCATATAGCTGGCATAGGAACGATCGGTCGAAAATTAGGTTGTATAAAAAAACATTTTGTTTTGCAAGATATCTTGACCAAACTCGGCATTTATTAGTTTTTCTAAGCTCCTCATATATATGCAAAATCCTATTAAGATCGGACCACATAGGAACGATCGGTCGAAAATTAAGTTGTTGTATGAAAAAACATTTTGTTTTTCAAGATATCTTAACCAAAATCGGCATTTATTAGTTTAACTTTACTCCTCATATATATGTTAAATCCTATTAAGATCGGACTACTATATTCTATAGCTGCCATAGGATCAATCGGTCGAAAATTAAGTTTTTGTATGAAAAAACATTTTGTTTTTCAAGATATCTCAACCAAACTCGACATTTATTAGTTTAACTTTACTCCTCATATATATGAATAATCCTATTAAGATCGGACCACTATATCATATAGCTGCCAAAGGAACGATCGGTCGAAAATTAAGTTCTTGTATGAAAAACTATTTTGTTTATCAAGATATCTTGCCCAAACTCGGCATTAACTATTTTCCCTGTGCGTCTTAGATACGGGCAAAGCACTATAAGGTTGGGTCTGCAACGGTATTAGATCTTCGGCGTGCCGAAGATAGCCTTTCTTTCTCGTTATACCCTTGCAGAGGTTATTATAATTTTGTCGTGAAATGTGTAACGTATAGAAGGAGACATCTCCGATATGGGGATAAAGTATATATATTCTTGATCAGCATCAACAGCCGAGTCGATAGAGCCATGTCCGTCTGTCCGTCTGTCTGTTTCTATGCGAACTAGTCTCTCAGTTTTAAAGCTATCTTAATGAAATTTTGCAGAAGTCCGTATTTCTGTTGCACGCAGCACATATGTGAAAGCCAGCTGGATCGGACCACTATATCATATACCTGCCATAGGAACGATCGGTCGAAAATTAAGCTTTTGTATGAAAAGACATATTGTTTATCAAGATATCTTGACCAAACTCGGTATTTATTAGTTTTACTTTACTCCTCATATATATGCAAAATCCTATTAAGATCGGATCACTATATCATATAGCTGCCATAGGAACGATCGGTCGAAAATTAAGTTTTTGTATGAAAAAACATTTTGTTTATTAAGATATCTTGCCCAAACTCGGCATTAACTATTTTCCCTGTGCTTCTTAGATACGGGCAAAGCACTATAAGGTTGGGTCTGCAACGGTATTAGATCTTCGGCGTGCCGAAGATAGCCTTTCTTTCTCGTTATACCCTTGCAGAGGCTATTATAATTTTGTCGTGAAATGTGTAACGCATAGAAGGAGACATCTCCGATATGGGGATAAAGTATATACATATATTCTTGATCAGCATCAACAGCCGAGTCGATAGAGCCATGTCCGTCTGTCCGTCTGTCTGTTTCTATGCGAACTAGTCTCTTAGTTTTAAAGCTATCTTAATGAAATTTTGCAGAAGTCCGTATTTCTGTTGCACGCAGCACATATGTGAAAACCAGCTGGATCGGACCTCTATATCATATACCTGCCATAAGAACGATCGGTCGAAAATTAAGTTTTTGTATGAAAAAGCATTTTGTTTTTCAAGATATCTTAACCAAATTCGGTATTTATTAGTTTTAGTATGCTCCATATATATATGCAAAATACTATTAACATCGGACCACTATATCATATAGCTGCCATAGGAACGATCGGTCGAAAATTAAGTTTTTGTATGAAAAAACATTCTGTTTTTAAACATCCTGATTAAACGCGGCATTTATTAGTTTTACTATGCTCCTCATACATATACAAAAGACTATTAAGATCGGACCACTATATCATATAGCTGCCATAGGAACGATCGGTCGAAAATTAAGTTTTTGTATGAAAAAACATTTTGTTTATCAAGATATCTCAACCAAACTCGGTATTTATTAGTTTTACTAAGCTCCTCATATACATGCAAAATCCTATAAAGATCGGACCACTATATCATATATCTGCCATAGGAACAATCAGTCGAAAACTAGGTTTTTGATTATAAACCTGTTTTGTTTATCAAGATATCTTGACCAAACTCAGCATTTATTAGTTTAACTTTACTCCTCAAATATATGTTAAATCCTATTAAGATCGGACCACTATATCATATAGCTGCCATAGGATCGATCGGTCGAAAATTAAGTTTTTGTATGAAAAAACATTTTGTTTTTCAAGCTATCTCAACCAAACTCTGCATTTCGTAGTTTAACTTTACTCCTCATATATATGAAAAATCCTATAAAGATCGGACCACTATATCATATAGCTGCCATAGGAACGATCGGTCGAAAATTAAGTTTTTGCATGAATAAACATTTTGTTAATCAAGATATCTTGACCAAACTCGGCATTTATTAGTTTTACTTTACTTCTCATATATATGCAAAATCCTATTAAGATCGGACCACTGCCATAGGAACGATCGGTTCAAAATTAAGTTTTTGTATGAAAAAACATTTTGTTAATCAAGATATCTTGACTAAACTCGGCATTTATTAGTTTTACTAAGCTCCCCATATATATGCAAAATCCTATTAAGATCGGACCACTGCCATAGGAACGATCGGTCGAAAATTAAGTTGTTGTATGAAAAATCATTTTGTTTTTCAAGATATCTTGACCAAACTCGGCATTTATTAGTTTAACTTTACTCCTCAAATATATGTTAAATCCTATTAAGATCGGACCACTATATCATATAGCTGCCATAGGATCGATCAGTCGAAAATTAAGTTTTTGTATGAAAAAACATTTTGTTTTTCAAGCTATCTCAACCAAACTCTGCATTTCGTAGTTTAACTTTACTCCTCATATATATGAAAAATCCTATAAAGATCGGACCACTATATCATATAGCTGCCATAGGAACGATCGGTCGAAAATTAAGTTTTTGCATGAATAAACATTTTGTTAATCAAGATATCTTGACCAAACTCGGCATTTATTAGTTTTACTTTACTTCTCATATATATGCAAAATCCTATTAAGATCGGACCACTGCCATAGGAACGATCGGTTCAAAATTAAGTTTTTGTATGAAAAAACATTTTGTTAATCAAGATATCTTGACTAAACTCGGCATTTATTAGTTTTACTAAGCTCCCCATATATATGCAAAATCCTATTAAGATCGGACCACTGCCATAGGAACGATCGGTCGAAAATTAAGTTGTTGTATGAAAAAACATTTTGTTTTTCAAGATATCTTGACCAAACTCGGCATTTATTAGTTTAACTTTACTCCTCAAATATATGTTAAATCCTATTAAGATCGGACCACTATATCATATAGCTGCCATAGGATCGATCGGTCGAAAATTAAGTTTTTGTATGAAAAAACATTTTGTTTTTCAAGCTATCTCAACCAAACTCGGCATTTCGTAGTTTAACTTTACTCCTCATATATATGAAAAATCCTATAAAGATCGGACCACTATATCATATAGCTGCCATAGGAACGATCGGTCGAAAATTAACCTCATAAAGTATATATATTCTTGATCAGCCACAACAGCCGAGTCGATAGAGCCATGTCCGTCTGTCCGTCTGTCTGTTTCTATGCGAACTAGTCTCTCAGATTTAAAGCTATCTTAATGAAACTTTGCAGAAGTCCGTATTTCTGTTGCACGCAGCACATATGTTAAAACCAGCTGGATCGGACCACTATATCACATAGCTGCCATAGGAACGATCGGTCGAAAATTAAGTTTTTGTATAAAAATACATCTTGTTTATCAAGATATCTTGACCTCGCTCAGCAATTATTAGTTTTACTAAGGTTCTCATACATAAGCAAAATCCTATTAAGATCGGACCACTATATCATACAGCTGGCATAGGAACGATCGGTCGAAAATTAAGTTGTATAAAAAAAACATTTTGTTTTGCAAGATATCTCAACCAAACTCGGCATTTATTAGCTTTACTAAGCTCCTCATATACATGCAAAATCCTATTAAGATCGGACTACTATATCATATATCTGCCATAGGAAGGATCAGTCGAAAACTAGGTTTTTAATTAAAAACCTTTTTATACCCTTGCAGAGGGTATTATAATTTTGTCGTGAAATGTGTAACGCATAGAAGGAGACATCTCCGACCTTATAAAGTATATATATTCTTGATCAGCTTCAACAGCCGAGTCGATAGAGCCATGTCCGCCTGTCCGTCTGTCTGTTTCTATGCGAACTAATCTCTCACTTTTAAAGCTATCTTAATGAAAGTATGCAAAAGTCCCTCTTTCTGTTGCACGCAGCACATATTTTAAAACCAGCTGGAGCGGAACACTACATCATATAGCTGCCATAGAAACGATCGGTCGAAAATTAAGTTGTATGAAAAAACATTTTGTTTTGCAAGATATCTCAACCAAACTCGGCATTTATTAGTTTTACTATGCTCCTCATATACATGCAAAATCCTATTAAGATCGGACTACTATATCATATATGTGCCATAGGAAGGATCAGTCGAAAACTAGGTTTTTGATTAAAAACCTATTTATACGCTTGCAGAGGGTATTATAATTTTGTCGTGAAATGTGTAACGCATAGAAGGAGACATCTCCGACCTTATAAAGTATATATATTCTTGATCAGCTTCAACAGCCGAGTCGATAGAGCCATGTCCGCCTGTCCGTCTGTCTGTTTCTATGCGAACTAGTCTCTCATTTTTAAGGCTATCTCAATGAAAGTTTTCAGAAGTCCCTCTTTCTGTTGCACGCAGCACATATTTTAAAACCAGCTGGATCGGACCACTATATCATATAGCTGCTATAGGAACGATCGGTCGAAAATTAAGTTGTATGAAAAAACATTTTGTTTTGCAAGATATCTCAACCAAACTAGGCATTTATTAGTTTTACTAAGCTCCTCATATACATGCAAAATCCTATTAAGATCGGACCACTATATCATATATCTGCCATAGGAACGATCAGTCGAAAACTAGGTTTTTGATTATACACCTTTTTTGTTTATCAAGATATCTTGACCAAACTCGGCATTTATTAGTTTTACTAAGCTCCTCATATATATGCAAAATCCTATTAAGATCGGACCACTGCCATAGGAACGATCGGTCGAAAATTAAGTTGTTGTATGAAAAAACATTTTGTTTTTCAAGATATCTTAACCAAAATCGGCATTTATTAGTTTAACTTTACTCCTCATATATATGTTAAATCCTATTAAGATCGGACTACTATATTCTATAGCTGCCATAGGATCAATCGGTCGAAAATTAAGTTTTTGTATGAAAAAACATTTTGTTTTTCAAGATATCTCAACCAAACTCGACATTTATTAGTTTAACTTTACTCCTCATATATGAATAATCCTATTAAGATCGGACCACTATATCATATAGCTGCCAAAGGAACGATCGGTCGAAAATTAAGTTCTTGTATGAAAAACTATTTTGTTTATCAAGATATCTTGCCCAAACTCGGCATTAACTATTTTCCCTGTGCTTCTTAGATACGGGCAAAGCACTATAAGGTTGGGTCTGCAACGGTATTAGATCTTCGGCGTGCCGAAGATAGCCTTTCTTTCTCGTTATACCCTTGCAGAGGCTATTATAATTTTGTCGTGAAATGTGTAACGCATAGAAGGAGACATCTCCGATATGGGGATAAAGTATATACATATATTCTTGATCAGCATCAACAGCCGAGTCGATAGAGCCATGTCCGTCTGTCCGTCTGTCTGTTTCTATGCGAACTAGTCTCTTAGTTTTAAAGCTATCTTAATGAAATTTTGCAGAAGTCCGTATTTCTGTTGCACGCAGCACATATGTGAAAACCAGCTGGATCGGACCTCTATATCATATACCTGCCATAAGAACGATCGGTCGAAAATTAAGTTTTTGTATGAAAAAGCATTTTGTTTTTCAAGATATCTTAACCAAATTCGGTATTTATTAGTTTTAGTATGCTCCATATATATATGCAAAATACTATTAACATCGGACCACTATATCATATAGCTGCCATAGGAACGATCTGTCGAAAATTAAGTTTTTGTATGAAAAAACATTCTGTTTTTAAACATCCTGATTAAACGCGGCATTTATTAGTTTTACTATGCTCCTCATACATATACAAAAGACTATTAAGATCGGACCACTATATCATATAGCTGCCATAGGAACGATCGGTCGAAAATTAAGTTGTTGTATAAAAAAACAATTTGTTTATCAAGATATCTTGCCCTAACTCGGCATTAACTATTTTCCCTGTGCTTCTTAGATACGGACAAAGCACTATAAGCATTATGAAAAGGTTGGGTCTGCAAGGGTATAAGATCTTCGGCGTGCCGAAGATAGCCTTTCTTTCTCGTTTTTAATTGTTTTTAAGCTTTTCTCAAATTTTTAATTTGGTTAATTTGTTAATTAAATTTTTATTAACTTAACATCATCTGTCACTTTACCTTTTATAGGTAATTTTGTTTAATCAAGATATCTTGACCAAACTCGGCATTTAGTAGTTTTACTACATATACTACATATATATGCAAAATCCTATTAAAATCGGACCACTATATCATATAGCTGCCATAGGAACGATCGGTCGAAAATTAAGTTGTATGAAAAAACATTTTGTTTTGCAAGATATCTCAACCAAACTCGGCATTTATTAATTTTACTAAGCTCCTCATATACATGCAAAATCCTATTAAGATCGGACTACTATATCATATATCTGCCATAAGAACGATCAGTCAAAAACTAGGTTTTTGATTATAAACCTTTTTTGTTTATCAAGATATCTTGACCACACATATATGAAAAGTCCTATTAAGATCGGACCACTATATTATATAGCTGCTAAGGAACGATCAGTCGAATATTAAGTTTTTGTATTAAAAAATATTTTGTTTATCAAGTTATCTTGCCCAAACTCGGCATTAATTATTTTCCCTGTGCTTCTTAGATACGGACAAAGCACTATAAACATTATGAAAAGGTTGGGTCTGCAAGGGTATTAGATCTTCGGCGTGCCGAAGATAGCCTTTCTTTCTCGTTTTTAATTGTTTTTAAGCTTTTCTCAAATTTTTAATTTGATTAATTTGTTTATTAAATTTTTATGAACTTTCATAGCTTTTCTTTTAATTCATCATCTGTCACTTTACCTTTTTGTTCAATACCGAACAACATTTAACTTGGTACTTGCTTAATGGTCCTACGCTGTGTATTGTTTGGTGCATATTCTAATTTTACTATTACTGAGTCCTAGTATATTCCCTTTCTCTACAAGCATTATTCCAACACAAAATTCAGTTCGCGCAATAAATTTAAAAAAAGTTCCGTTTGAAGGGTTCGAACTCTCAACTGACCGCATAACTTGTTGACAACTCTACTCACGGCCACACCGGCAAAAAAAAATAAACAGTTTCCCCGCGATAGACCGCACCTGTTGCTATGCCTTTACTCAACAGCCACTCCTATAATTGAATATTATTGAGAAAAGAAAAAAACGAATTAATATGGCAGCACAGAAAACAATGGCAATTGCAATGCTGTTGATAGAATCCGACGCAGACGCGCATGAATGTTTGTGTGTACACGTGTGTTTTCGCTAGCCCCATTTAATTGCGCAGTTACATATACCTTTGGTATTTTCTTAACCGATTTTAATGAAATTTTCTACAGTATATCTAATTTTACCATAGAATATTTTCGTATTCTCAAAAAGTCAAGTGCATTCAAATTGTGGCTTAAATTGGTGGGCAATATAAGTTGGGTTATTAACTTGATTTAAAGCTATGGGGTAGTAGCGGGGATTTGGCGATAGGTATTAAATGAAAGATACTTGATATGTATATACTATTCTAGAATAAACATATCACTTTTAGTGAATCTAGCTCTTATTAACTTATTGAGAATACACAAATATTTTATGGTACACTAAGATACACTGTACAAAATTTCATTAGATCGGTTTTTGTTTTGTTGTTCGGTATTTTGACTGCGCACGTGTTTGCGATGCACATTCCAAGAATTTCTGTATGCATGTTCACACACACTTATGCACGTCTGCTTCGAATTCTATCAACACCCTGTAGTTCGGGTCCACCGGTGCACCGTCACCGATTTTGCTACCTCTTAAGGATGGGCACTGAGGCACTTAAGGGCACTTAAGGATGAGACTTGAAATTTTAGATGTAGGTGCTCCTAGTGCCTGCGCAGATCGAGTTTGTTTGCGATAATCGATAACTTACTCCGTTTAAACGCAATCGACAAAAAGCGGTATCGAAATCTTGTTTTTTGAACAAATTGAGTAAATATTAAGAGCTAGAGTCACCAAAATTGATAAATTGTTTGTAAAATATTATATACCAGCGGGTATAACCCGGCCTTGTCCGTGGCACGTATGCTATAAAATCACTGTTCTCGAACACCTTTAGAAAGGATTTTGAAAGTGAGCTGACGGTAAACAAACTACTTTCATACAAACGTTTTCCGCCAATTTACCACTGTTGCGAGTGGAATTTTCCAAATCGCTGAAACACGTATTCATTATATTCTTCTGTAGAGCTTTGAAATAAGTTTAATGCAAATCGGACACGACTTAAAATTCACCAAAAAAATCTTTAAAATGCGAAATACGTATCAAATGATTTTTTATGTAGTTCCTTGTAAATGACTCTTTGACTCCCATTTCCACCAAGGAGGGATGGATTTTTCGGAAAGTGTGAAACACCCCTCAAATGAATTCGAACAAGGATCTTTGAAAATGAGTTTGAGGCCAATCGGATGGTTAGCAAAAAACTTTCATGCTAACGTTTTTTGCTTAATAACCACTGTTGTGGGTGGACTTTCCCAAGTCGCTAAAACACGCATTCATTAAGTTCTTATGTTAAGCGAAAATAAGTTTGAAGCAAATCGGACATAACTTAAAACTTCGCCCACAAAATCTTTAATTGCATTTCTACCTAAGGAGTTTAGATTTTGCGAAAAATGTGAAATACGTCTCAAATGATTTGCCATATAGATCCTTGAAAATCAATTTGGGTGAAACGTCATCCACCAAATCTTTGGCCCCTATTTCCACCAAGGAGGAATACATTTTTGGAAAAGTGTGAAACACCCCTCAAATGAATTTGAACAAAGAACTTTGAAATTGAGTTTAAGGCCGATCGGATGGTAAACAAAAAAGTTTCATAGAAACGTTTTTCGTGATTTTTCCATACTTACGGGTGGAACTTCCCGAAACCCCGCCTTAACGTGCACTTTCATCACATAAGGTAACTACACATAAGGTAACTACAGAATTTCAGCTTCCTAGCTCTTACGGGTTGGGCTGTGCGTTGATCACCAATCAGTCAGTCAGTCAGGACAAACATTTTTATATATAGAGATATATGAAGTATCGAAGTATCATTCATTTTACAGCTATCACTACCTCACCGCTACTACCTCATAGCTATAAATCAAGTAAATAAACCAAATTATGCTGCCCACCAATATAAACCACAATTTAATTGCAATAGACTTGTTGAGAATACACAAATATTCTATGCTACAATCAGATATACTAAAGTTATATGTAACTGCGCAATAGCGTCTGCTTCGAATTCTATCAACAGCATTGCAAATGGGACTGTTTTCTGTGCTGCTATTTTAATTGTTTTTTTTTTCAACAATACTTAATTAGTAAGTAGAGTCGTCAGCCAGTAATGCGGCCAAGGGAACTTTATACCCTTGCAGAGGGTATTATAATTTTTTCGTGAAATGTGTAACGCATAGAAAGAGACATCTCCGACCCTATAAAGTATATATATTCTTGATCAGCATCAACAGCCGAGTCGATAGAGCCATGTCCGTCTCTCCGTCTGTCTGTTTCTATGCGAACTAGTCTCTCAGTTTTAAAACTATCTTAATAAAATTTTGCAGAAGTTCCTCTTTCTGTTGCACGCAGCACATATGTGAAAACCAGCTGGATCGGACCACTATATCACATAGCTGCCATAGGAACGATCGGTCGAAAATTAAGTTTTTGTATGAACAAACATTTTGTTTATCAAGATATCTTGACCAAACTCGGCATTTATTAGTTTTACTTTACTCCTTATATATATGCAAAATCCTATTAAGATCGGACCACTATATCATATAGCTGCCATAGGAACGATCGGTCGAAAATTTAGTTTTTGTATGAAAAAACATTTTGTTTTTCAAGATATCTTGACCAAACTCGGCATTTATTAGTTTTACTTTACTCCTCATATATGCAAAATCCTATTAAGATCGGACCACTATATCATATAGCTGCCATAGGAACGATCGGTCGAAAATCAAGTTTTTGTATGAAAAAACATTTTGTTTTTCAAGATATCTTGACCAAACTCGGCATTTATTAGTTTTACTTTACTCCTCATATATGTTAAATCCTATTAAGATCGGACCACTATATCATATAGCTGGCATAGGATCGATCGGTCGAAAATTAAGTTTTTGTATGAACAAACATTTTGTTTATCAAGATATCTTGACCAAACTCGGCATTTATTAGTTTTACTTTACTCCTCATATATATGCAAAATCCTATTAAGATCCGACCACTATATCATATAGCTGCCATAGGAACGATCGGTCGAAAATTAAGTTTTTGTATGAAAAAACATTTTGTTTTTCAAGATATCTTGACCAAACTCGGCATTTATTAGTTTTACTAAGCTCCTCATATATATGCAAAATCCTATTAAGATCGGACCACTATATCATATAGCTGCCATAAGAGTGATCGGTCGAAAACCAGGGTTTTGATTAATAACCTTTTTTGGTTATCAAGATATCTTGACCGGCATTTACTATTTTCCCGGTACTTTCTAGATACGGACAAAGCACTATAAGCATTATGAAAAGGTTGGGTCTGCAAGGGTATTAGATCTTCGGCGTGCCGAAGATAGTCTTTCTTTCTCGTTTTTTAATTGTTTTTAAACTTTTCTCAAATTTTTAATTTGATTAATTTATTAATTATTTTTTTATTAATTCTTATCGTTTTTTTTTTTAATTCATCATTCATAGTTGTCTATGTCGCATAAAGGCATAGAAATTTTGTAAATCCATCGACCACCACGAAAAGATGTTATTTGAATATACCAGAATCTACTGGCCCATAATGATCTATATGTCTTGTATCAAAAGGTTTGTTTACTTTTGGAATGCTATGCAGTAACTCGCCTCCCTTACCTGTTTTCGGTGCATAAGCTATACATTTTAAACAATTTTTAATATGCATCGCATTGTCTTTTGTTTTTGGAAACCAATAAGTTTTGCCAATTATGTCAACCATTTTAACCCTACCTATGTGTCCCATTTCATTGTGATATTTATACATAACGTGATCTTCCATTACCTCTGGAACATAAAATAATATTCTGTTATCATTTGTTTTCCTATAAACTATAACTCTCCTCATTTCAAACATTATTTTTTCACAAGTTTATATCAGTTTCTTAAGTTTCAGTATTTATGAATCTCTCGCTTGACATATAACTAAATTGTTGTGTAAGGCCCTTTTATATCCAGAACCCGTTGAACATGGGTAAAAGGGTTTAATGTTTATGTGCAAATGTATGTAACAGGCAAAAGGAAGCATCTCCGACCCCATAAAGTATATATATTCTTGATCAGTATCAATAGCCGAGTCGATCTAGCCATGTTCGTTTGTCTGTCCGTATGTATGAACGCAAGTATCTCAGAACCTATGAGAGCTAGAGACTTGAAATTTTAGCTGTAGGTCCTCCTAGAGCCTGCGCAGAACAAGATTGTTTCCGATAACTTACCCCGCTTCCAAGTCATCGATAAAAATGGATATTGAAATCTTGTTTTTTGAGCAATTTTTGTAAATAATAAAATCTAGCTTCTAGAATGGTGTAATACATAAAGTATCTTTAATTTCATATCTATCAAGTAAATAAACCAATTTATGCTAAGCCACAATTTTAATGCAATTGACTTTTGAGAATATTCAAAGTTTCCTTATCAGCCCTTAGGGCAACAGTGCTGTCTCTTTCAACAGCTTCACCCTCTCTGGTGTTCTCTTTACTGTCTCTTTCAGCAGCTTCACCTTCTCTAGAGTTATTTTACTGTCTTTTTCAACAGCTTCACCCTCACTGGTGTTCTCTTTACTGTCTCTTTTAACTGTATCATCGGTCATTGTAGATTTTCTTCACTTTTTTTTTTTTTTGTTGTTCTGTCATCACACGTCTATAGGCTCTTGCTGCCCAGGAAAGATAACATGGAGCGGATCCATTCAGGTCTTTCAACCTCTGACCCCCGCCACAATATCACCCGCTTTAGCACGCCATGATCGAGCACTTCTGCGCGTCGTGACTATTGTGTTGCGGTCTTAGCCATCGTGTATGAACCGCACTTTCTCAGTGCCACGAGACATGACAAATGTCTTCAACATTGCCACACTCATCATCTCTCAAGTCTACCACAATTTATTTCTTCATTAATTTTTTTTGTAATAATCTCAAAATCTCCCTGATTTTATCAAACCTTGTTTAATTATATGCTGCCGCAGCTGAAACATTTTGTACTGTTCACCTTCCCTGATCCGCTATTATGCGGCATGGTACGCAAAACATATTTCCTTTTAATTTATTCACAATATTAACATCAGAATATTGACATTGTTCAGCCGTACGCTAATTGCTAGAAAATTAGTGCCAAATTAATTCGCTGCCCAACAAATAGTTGCGAAAAAGTTTTATTGCCATGGCAACAGGAAGAGTCTCCAATTCATTTAAATTGCAGCCTTACTGAAATATTTAACAACATGGGACAGGTTGTGAATTTTATGTAACAAGATGGCACCATATCCACGAGTGCTTGCATCGGCGTGCAACTCGATTGGATACTGGCTTCTGTGTAAGAATAGAAATAACTTTTTTCTGGCTTCCAATTAATTTCATTATTTTCTGATGTTAAAAAATGAAACGGTTTCATAAAACAAGAAAATCCTTGCATGAATCGCCGAAGATAGCACGCTAGTCCAAAATATTGCCTTAAAGCATAGACCGATACTGAAATTTTAAGCGAATTTGGACGAATTTCATCAGCACTCACTTCATATCCTAAATATCGAACAGATGACTTATGAAAAGAACACTTTTTATACCCTTGCAGAGGGTATTATAATTTTGTCGTGAAACGTGTATCGCATAGAAGGAGACATCTCCGACACCATAAAGTATATACATATATTCTTGATTAGTATCAACAGCCGAGTCGATAGAGCCATGTCTGTCTGTCCGTCTGTCTGTTTCTATGCGAACTAGTCTCTTAGTTTTAAAGCTATATATCTTATTGAAACTTTGCAGAAGTCCCCCCTTCTGTTGCACGCAGCACATATGTCAAAACCAGCTGGATCGGACCAATATATCATATAGCTGCCATAGGAACGATCGGTCGAAAATTAAGATTTTGTATGAATAAACATTTTGTTGTTGAAGATATCTTGACCATTTATTAGTTTTACTATGCTCCTCATATACTTATATGCAAAATGCTATTAAGATCGGAACACTATATCATATAGCTGCCATAGGAACGATCGGGCGAAAATTAAGTTTTTGTATGAAAAAACATTTTGTTTTTCAAGATATCTTGACCATTTATTAGTTTTACTATGCTCCTCATATACTTATATGCAAAATACTATTAAAATCGAAACACTATATCATATAGCTGCTATAGGAACGATTGGTTAAAAATTAAGTTTTTGTATGAAAAAACATTTTGTTTTTCAAGATATCTTGACCAAACTCGGCATTTATTAGTTTTATTATGCTCCTCATATCAATGCAAAATACTATTAAGGTCGGAACATTATATCATATAGCTGCCATAGGAACGATCGGTCGAAAATTAAGTTTTTGTATGAAAAAACATTTTGTTTTTCAAGATATCTTGACCAAACTCGGCATTTATTAGTTTTACTATGCTCCTCATTTATATGCAAAATACTATTAAAATCGAAACACTATATCATATAGCTGCCATAGGAACGATTGGTCGAAAATTAAGTTTTTGTATGAAAAAACATTTTGTTTATCAAGATATCTTGAACAAACTCGGCATTTATTAGTTTTACATTATTCCTCATATATATGCAAAATCCTATTAAGATCGCACCACTATATCATATAGCTGCCATAGGAACGATCGTTCGAAAACTAAGTTTTAGTATGAAAAAATATTTTGTTTTTCATAATATCTTGACCAAACTCGGCATTTATTAGTTTTACTTTACTCCTCATATATATGCAAAATCCTATTAAGATCGGACCACTATATCATATAGCTGCCATAGAAACGATCGGTCGAAAATTAAGTTTTTTTATGAAAAAACATTTTGTTTTTCAAGATGTCTTGACCAAACTCGGCATTTATTAGATTTACTTTACTCCTCATATATATGCAAAATCCTATTAAGATCGGACCACTATATCATATAGCTGCCATAGGAACGATCGTTCGAAAACTAAGTTTTTGTACGAAAAAATATTTTGTTTTTCAAGATATCTTGACCAAACTCGGCATTTATTAGATTTACTTTACTCCTCATATATATGCCAAATCCTATTAAGATCGGACCACTATATCATATAACTGCCATAGGAACGATCGTTCGAAAACTAAGTTTTTGTACGAAAAAATATTTTGTTTTTCAAGATATCTTGACCAAACTCGGCATTTATTTGATTTACTTTACTCCTCACATTTATGCAAAATCCTATTAAGATCGGACCACTACATCATATAGCTGCCATAGGAACGATCGGTCGAAAATTAAGTGTTTGTGTAAAAAAACATTTTGGTTATCAAGATATCTTGACCAAGCTCGGCATTTATTACTTTTATTAGGCTCCTCATATATATGCCACATCCTATTAAGATCGGACCACTATATCATATAGCTGCCATAGGAACGATCGGTCGAAAATTAAGTTTTTGTATGAAAAACACTTTGTTTATCCAGATATCTTTACCAAACTCGGCATTTATTAGTTTTACTTTACTCCTCATATATATGCAAAATCCTATTAAGATCGGACCACTATATCATATAGCTGCCATAGAAACGATCGGTCGAAAATTAAGTTTTTTTATGAAAAAACATTTTGTTTTTCAAGATGTCTTGACCAAACTCGGCATTTATTAGATTTACTTTACTCCTCATATATATGCAAAATCCTATTAAGATCGGACCACTATATCATATAGCTGCCATAGGAACGATCGTTCGAAAACTAAGTTTTTGTATGAAAAAACATTTTGTTTTTCAAGATATCTTGACCAAACTCGGCATTTATTAGTTTTACTATGCTCCTCATTTATATGCAAAATACTATTAAAATCGAAACACTATATCATATAGCTGCCATAGGAACGATTGGTCGAAAATTAAGTTTTTGTATGAAAAAACATTTTGTTTATCAAGATATCTTGAACAAACTCGGCATTTATTAGTTTTACATTATTCCTCATATATATGCAAAATCCTATTAAGATCGCACCACTATATCATATAGCTGCCATAGGAACGATCGTTCGAAAACTAAGTTTTTGTATGAAAAAATATTTTGTTTTTCATAATATCTTGACCAAACTCGGCATTTATTAGTTTTACTTTACTCCTCATATATATGCAAAATCCTATTAAGATCGGACCACTATATCATATAGCTGCCATAGAAACGATCGGTCGAAAATTAAGTTTTTTTATGAAAAAACATTTTGTTTTTCAAGATGTCTTGACCAAACTCGGCATTTATTAGATTTACTTTACTCCTCATATATATGCAAAATCCTATTAAGATCGGAAAACTATATCATATAGCTGCCATAGGAACGATCGTTCGAAAACTAAGTTTTTGTACGAAAAAATATTTTGTTTTTCAAGATATCTTGACCAAACTCGGCATTTATTAGGTTTACTAAGCTCCTCCTCCTCATTATAGGTTTACTAAGCTCCTCATATATTTGCAAAATCCTATTAAGATCGGACCACTATATCATATAGCTGCCATAGGAACGATTGGTTGAAAATTAAGTTTTTGTATGAAAAAACATTTTGTTTTTCATAATATCTTGACCAAACTCGGCATTTATTAGTTTTACTTTACTCCTCATATATATGCCAAATCCTATTAAGATCGGACCACTATATCATATAACTGCCATAGGAACGATCGTTCGAAAATTAAGTTTTTGTACGAAAAAATATTTTGTTTTTCAAGATATCTTGACCAAACTCGGCATTTATTAGATTTACTTTACTCCTCACATTTATGCAAAATCCTATTAAGATCGGACCACTACATCATATAGCTGCCATAGGAACGATCGGTCGAAAATTAAGTGTTTGTGTAAAAAAACATTTTGGTTATCAAGATATCTTGACCAAGCTCGGCATTTATTACTTTTATTAGGCTCCTCATATATATGCCACATCCTATTAAGATCGGACCACTATATCATATAGCTGCCATAGGAACGATCGGTCGAAAATTAAGTTTTTGTATGAAAAACACTTTGTTTATCCAGATATCTTTACCAAACTCGGCATTTATTAGTTTTACTTTACTCCTCATATATATGGAAAATCCTATTAAAATCGAAACACTATATCATATAGCTGCCATAGGAACGATTGGTTAAAAATTAAGTTTTTGTATGAAAAAACATTTTGTTTATGAAGATATCTTGAACAAACTCGGCATTTATTAGTTTTACTATGCTCCTCATATATATGCAAAATCCTATTAAGATCGGACCACTATATCATATAGCTGCCATAGGAACGATCGTTCGAAAATTAAGTTGTTGTATGAAAAAATTATTTGTTTTTCAAGATATCTTGACCAAACTCGGCATTTATTAGATTTACTTTACTCCTCATATATATTAAAAATCCTATTAAGGTCGGACCACTATATCATATAACTGCCATAGGAACGATCGTTCGAAAACTAAGTTTTTGTATGAAAAAACATTTTGTTTTTCAAGATATCTTGACCAAACTCGGCATTTATTAGGTTTACTAAGCTCCTCCTCCTCATTATAGGTTTACTAAGCTCCTCATATATTTGCAAAATCCTATTAAGATCGGACCACTATATCATATAGCTGCCATAGGAACGATTGGTTGAAAATTAAGTTTTTGTATGAAAAAACATTTTGTTTTTCAAGATATCTTGACCAAACTCCGCATTTATTTTTTTACGATGCTCCTCATATAAATGCAAAATACTATTAAGATCGGAACACTATATCATATAGCTGCCATAAGAACGATCGGTCGAAAATTAAGTTTTTGTATGAAAAAACATTTTGTTTATCAAGATATCTTGACCAAACTCGGCATTTATCAGTTTTACTTTACACCTCATATATATGCAAAATCCTATTAAGATCGGACCACTACATCATATAGCTGCCATAGGAACGATCGGTCGAAAATTAAGTGTTTGTGTAAAAAAACATTTTGGTTATCAAGATATCTTGACCAAGCTCCGCATTTATTACTTTTATTAGGCTCCTCATATATATGCCACATCCTATTAAGATCGGACCACCATATCATATAGCTGCCATAGGAACGATCGGTCGAAAATTAAGTTTTTGTATGAAAAACACTTTGTTTATCCAGATATCTTTACCAAACTCGGCATTTATTAGTTTTACTTTACTCCTCATATATATGCAAAATCCTATTAAAATCGAAACACTATATAGCTGCCATAGGAACGATTGGTTAAAAACTAAGTTTTTGTATGAAAAAACATTTTGTTTATGAAGATATCTTGAACAAACTCGGCATTTATTAGTTTTACTATGCTCCTCATTTATATGCAAAATCCTATTAAGATCGGACCACTATATCATATAGCTGTCATAGGAACGATCGGTCGAAAATTAAGTTTTGTATGAAAAAACAATTTGTTTATCAAGATATCTTGACCAAACTCGGCATTTATTAGTTTTACTTTACTCCTCATATATATGCAAAATCCTATTAAGATCGGACCACTATATCATATAGCTGCCATAGGAACGATCGGTTGAAAATTAAGTTTTTGTATGAAAAAACAATTTGTTTATCAAGATATCTTGACCAAACTCGGCATTTATTAGTTTTACTTTACTCCTCATATATATGCAAAATCCTATTAAGATCGGACCACTATATCATATAGCTGCCATAGGAACGATCGGTTGAAAATTAAGTTTTTGTATGAAAAAATATTTTGTTTATCAAGATATCTTGACCAAACTCGGCATTTATTAGTTTTACTTTACTCCTCATATAAATGCAAAATCCTATTAAGATCGGACCACTATATTATATAGCTGCCATAGAAACGATCGGTCGAAAATTAAGTTTTTTTATGAAAAAACATTTTGTTTTTCAAGATATCTTGACCAAACTCGGCATTTTTTAGATTTACTTTACTCCTCATATATATGCAAAATCCTATTAAGATCGGACCACTATATCATATAGCTGCCATAGGAACGATCGTTCGAAAATTAAGTTTGTGTATGAAAAAATTATTTGTTTTTCTAGATGTCTTGACCAAACTCGGCATTTATTAGATTTACTTTACTCCTCATATATATGAAAAATCCTATTAAGGTCGGACCACTATATCATATAACTGCCATAGGAACGATCGTTCGAAAACTAAGTTTTTGTATGAAAAAACATTTTGTTTTTCAAGATATCTTGACCAAACTCGGCATTTATTAGGTTTACTAAGCTCCTCATATATTTGCAAAATCCTATTAAGATCGGACCACTATATCATATAGCTGCCATAGGAACGATTGGTTGAAAATTAAGTTTTTGTATGAAAAAACATTTTGTTTTTCAAGATATCTTGACCAAACTCGGCATTTATTTTTTTACGATGCTCCTCATATAATTGCAAAATACTATTAAGATCGGAACACTATATCATATAGCTGCCATAGGAACAATCGGTCGAAAATTAAGTTTTTGTATGAAAAAACATTTTGTTTATCAAGATATCTTGACCAAACTCGGCATTTATTAGTTTTACTTTACACCTCATATATATGCAAAATCCTATTAAGATCGGACCACTATATCATATAGCTGCCATAGGATCGATCGGTCGAAAATTAAGGTGTTGTATGTAAAAACATTTTGTTTTTCAAGATATCTTAACCAAACTCGGAATTTATTAGTTTTACGATGCTCCTCATATATATGCAAAATACTATTAAGATCGGAACACTATATCATATAGCTGCCATAGGAACGATCGGTCGAAAATTAAGTTTTTGTATGAAAAAACATTTTGTTTTTCAAGATATCTTGACCAAGCTCGGCATTTATTACTTTTATTAGGTTCCTCATATATATGCCACATCCTATTAAGATCGGACCACTATATCATATAGCTGCCATAGGATCGATCGGTCGAAAATTAAGTTTTTGTATGTAAAAACATTTTGTTTTTCAAGATATCTTAACCAAACTCGGAATTTATTAGTTTTATTTTACTCCTCACATTTATGCAAAATCCTATTAAGATCGGACCACTACTTCATATAGCTGCCATAGGAACGATCGGTCGAAAATTAAGTGTTTGTGTAAAAAAATATTTTGGTTATCAAGATATCTTGACCAAGCTCGGCATTTATTACATTTATTAGGCTCCTCATATATATGGCACATCCTATTATGATCGGACTACTATATCATGTTGCTGCCATAGGAACGATCGGTCGAAAATTAAGTTTTTGTATGAAAAACACTTTGTTTATCAAGATATCTTCACCAAACTCGGTATTTATTAGTTTTACTTTACTCCTCATATATATGCAAAATCCTATTAAGATCCGACCACTATATCATATAGCTGCCATAGGAACGATCGATCGAAAATTAAGTTGTATGAAAAAACATTTTGTTTATCAAGATATCTTGACCAAACTCGGCATTTATAAGTTTTACTAAGCTCCTCATATGTATGCCAAATCCTATTAAGATCGGACCACTATATCATATAGCTGCCATAGGAAGGATCGGTCGAAAATTAAGTTTTTGAATGAAAAACATTTTGTTTATTAAGATATTTTGAGCGAACTCGGCACTTATTAGTTTTACTAAGCTCCTCATATAAATGCCAAATCCTATTCAGATCAGACCACTATATCATATAGCTGCCATAGGAACGATCGATCGAAAATTAA
Organism: Drosophila novamexicana; assembly: GCF_003285875.2. Lineage (NCBI taxonomy): Eukaryota > Metazoa > Arthropoda > Insecta > Diptera > Drosophilidae > Drosophila > Drosophila novamexicana. The sequence continues at coordinate 57,332 of NW_020824958.1, read as the reverse complement.
GTTGTATGAAAAAACATTTTGTTTATCAAGATATCTTGACCAAGCTCGGCATTTATTACTTTTATTAGGCTCCTCATATATCTTCCAAATCCTATTAAGATCGGACCACTATATCATATAGCTGCCATAGGATCGATCGGTCGAAAATTAAGTTTTTGTATGAAAAAACATTTTGTTTTTCAGGATATCTTGACCAAGCTCGGCACTTATTACTTTTATTAGGCTCCTCATATATCTTCCAAATCCTATTCAGATCGGACCACTACATCATATAGCTGCCTTAGGAACGATCGGTCGAAAATTAAGTGTTTGTATGAAAAAACATTTTGTTTATCAAGATATCTTGACCAAGCTCGGCACTTATTACTTTTATTAGGCTCCTCATATATCTTCCAAATCCTATTCAGATCGGACCACTATATCATATAGCTGCCATAGGAACGATCGGTCGAAAATTAAGTTGTTGTATGAAAAAACATTTTGTTTTTCAGGATATCTTAACCAAACTCGACATTTATTAGTTTTACTCTGCTCTTCATATAAATGCAAAATCCTATTAAGATCGGTACACTATATCATATAGCTGCCACAGGAACAATCGGTAGAAAACAAGGTTTTTGATTAAAAACCTTTTTATACCCTTGCAGAAGGTATTATAATTTTGTCGTGAAATGTGTAACGCATAGAAGGAGACATCTCCGACCGCATAAAGTATATATATTCGTGATCAGCATCAACAGCCAAGTCGATAGAGCCATGTCCGTCTGTCTGTTTCTATGCGAACTAGTCCCTCAGTTTAAAGCTATCTTAATGAAACTTTGCAGAAGTCCCTTTTTTTGTTGCACGCAGTACATATGTCAAAACCAGCTGGATCGGACCACTATATCATATAGCTGCCAAAGGAACGATCGGTTGAAAATTAAGTTATATGAAAAAAAATTTTGTTTTTTAAGATATCTTGACCAATCTCGGCATTTATTAGTTTTACTTTACTCCTCATATATATGCAAAATCCTATTAAGATCGGACCACTATATCATATAGCTGCCATAGGAACGATCGGTTGAAAATTAAGTTTTTGTATGAAAAAACAATTTGTTTATCAAGATATCTTGACCAAACTCGGCATTTATTAGTTTTACTTTACTCCTCATATATATGCAAAATCCTATTAAGATCGGACCACTATATCATATAGCTGCCATAGGAACGATCGGTTGAAAATTAAGTTTTTGTATGAAAAAATATTTTGTTTATCAAGATATCTTGACCAAACTCGGCATTTATTAGTTTTACTTTACTCCTCATATAAATGCAAAATCCTATTAAGATCGGACCACTATATTATATAGCTGCCATAGAAACGATCGGTCGAAAATTAAGTTTTTTTATGAAAAAACATTTTGTTTTTCAAGATATCTTGACCAAACTCGGCATTTTTTAGATTTACTTTACTCCTCATATATATGCAAAATCCTATTAAGATCGGACCACTATATCATATAGCTGCCATAGGAACGATCGTTCGAAAATTAAGTTTGTGTATGAAAAAATTATTTGTTTTTCTAGATGTCTTGACCAAGCTCGGCATTTATTACTTTTATTAGGCTCCTCATATATATGCCAAATCCTATTAAGATCGGACCACTATATCATATAGCTGCCATAGGATCGATCGGTCGAAAATTAAGTTTTTGTATGAAAAAACACTTTGTTTTTCAAGATATCTTGACCAAACTCGGAATTTATTAGTTTTACTATGCTCCTCATATATATGCAAAATCCTATTAAGATCGGACCAGTATATCATATAGCTGCCATAGGAACGATCGGTCGAAAATTAAGTTTTTGTATGAAAACACATTTTGTTTTTCAAGATATCTTAACCAAACTCGGCATTTATTAGTTTTATTTTACTCCTCACATTTATGCAAAATCCTATTAAGATCGGACCACTACATCATATAGCTGCCATAAGAACGATCGGTCGAAAATTAAGTTTTTGTATGAAAAACACTTTGTTTATCCAGATATCTTTACCAAACTCGGCATTTATTAGTTTTACTTTACTCCTCATATATATGCAAAATCCTATTAAGATCGGACCACTACATCATATAGCTGCCATAGGAACGATCGGTCGAAAATTAAGTGTTTGTGTAAAAAAACATTTTGGTTATCAAGATATCTTGACCAAGCTCGGCATTTATTAGATTTACTTTACTCCTCATATATATGAAAAATCCTATTAAGGTCGGACCACTATATCATATAACTGCCATAGGAACGATCGTTCGAAAACTAAGTTTTTGTATGAAAAAACATTTTGTTTATGAAGATATCTTGAACAAACTCGGCATTTATTAGTTTTACTATGCTCCTCATATATATGCAAAATCCTATTAAGATCGGACCACTATATCATATAGCTGCCATAGGAACGATCGTTCGAAAATTAAGTTTTTGTATGAAAAAATTATTTGTTTTTCAAGATATCTTGACCAAACTCGGCATTTATTAGATTTACTTTACTCCTCATATATATGAAAAATCCTATTAAGGTCGGACCACTATATCATATAACTGCCATAGGAACGATCGTTCGAAAACTAAGTTTTTGTATGAAAAAACATTTTGTTTTTCAAGATATCTTGACCAAACTCGGCATTTATTAGGTTTACTAAGCTCCTCATATATTTGCAAAATCCTATTAAGATCGGACCACTATATCATATAGCTGCCATAGGAACGATTGGTTGAAAATTAAGTTTTTGTATGAAAAAACATTTTGTTTTTCAAGATATCTTGACCAAACTCGGCATTTATTTTTTTACGATGCTCCTCATATAAATGCAAAATACTATTAAGATCGGAACACTATATCATATAGCTGCCATAAGAACGATCGGTCGAAAATTAAGTTTTTGTATGAAAAAACATTTTGTTTATCAAGATATCTTGACCAAACTCGGCATTTATCAGTTTTACTTTACACCTCATATATATGCAAAATCCTATTAAGATCGGACCACTACATCATATAGCTGCCATAGGAACGATCGGTCGAAAATTAAGTGTTTGTGTAAAAAAACATTTTGGTTATCAAGATATCTTGACCAAGCTCGGCATTTATTACTTTTATTAGGCTCCTCATATATATGCCACATCCTATTAAGATCGGACCACCATATCATATAGCTGCCATAGGAACGATCGGTCGAAAATTAAGTTTTTGTATGAAAAACACTTTGTTTATCCAGATATCTTTACCAAACTCGGCATTTATTAGTTTTACTTTACTCCTCATATATATGCAAAATCCTATTAAAATCGAAACACTATATCATATAGCTGCCATAGGAACGATTGGTTAAAAATTAAGTTTTTGTATGAAAAAACATTTTGTTTATCAAGATATCTTGACCAAACTCGGCATTTATCAGTTTTACTTTACACCTCATATATATGCAAAATCCTATTAAGATCGGACCACTACATCATATAGCTGCCATAGGAACGATCGGTCGAAAATTAAGTGTTTGTGTAAAAAAACATTTTGGTTATCAAGATATCTTGACCAAGCTCGGCATTTATTACTTTTATTAGGCTCCTCATATATATGCCACATCCTATTAAGATCGGACCACCATATCATATAGCTGCCATAGGAACGATCGGTCGAAAATTAAGTTTTTGTATGAAAAACACTTTGTTTATCCAGATATCTTTACCAAACTCGGCATTTATTAGATTTACTTTACTCCTCATATATATGAAAAATCCTATTAAGGTCGGACCACTATATCATATAACTGCCATAGGAACGATCGTTCGAAAACTAAGTTTTTGTATGAAAAAACATTTTGTTTTTCAAGATATCTTGACCAAACTCGGCATTTATTAGGTTTACTAAGCTCCTCATATATTTGCAAAATCCTATTAAGATCGGACCACTATATCATATAGCTGCCATAGGAACGATTGGTTGAAAATTAAGTTTTTGTATGAAAAAACATTTTGTTTTTCAAGATATCTTGACCAAACTCGGCATTTATTTTTTTACGATGCTCCTCATATAAATGCAAAATACTATTAAGATCGGAACACTATATCATATAGCTGCCATAAGAACGATCGGTCGAAAATTAAGTTTTTGTATGAAAAAACATTTTGTTTATGAAGATATCTTGAACAAACTCGGCATTTATTAGTTTTACTATGCTCCTCATTTATATGCAAAATCCTATTAAGATCGGACCACTATATCATATAGCTGTCATAGGAACGATCGGTCGAAAATTAAGTTTTTGTATGAAAAAACAATTTGTTTATCAAGATATCTTGACCAAACTCGGCATTTATTAGTTTTACTTTACTCCTCATATATATGCAAAATCCTATTAAGATCGGACCACTATATCATATAGCTGCCATAGGAACGATCGGTTGAAAATTAAGTTTTTGTATGAAAAAACAATTTGTTTATCAAGATATCTTGACCAAACTCGGCATTTATTAGTTTTACTTTACTCCTCATATATATGCAAAATCCTATTAAGATCGGACCACTATATCATATAGCTGCCATAGGAACGATCGGTTGAAAATTAAGTTTTTGTATGAAAAAATATTTTGTTTATCAAGATATCTTGACCAAACTCGGCATTTATTAGTTTTACTTTACTCCTCATATAAATGCAAAATCCTATTAAGATCGGACCACTATATTATATAGCTGCCATAGAAACGATTGGTCGAAAATTAAGTTTTTTTATGAAAAAACATTTTGTTTTTCAAGATATCTTGACCAAACTCGGCATTTTTTAGATTTACTTTACTCCTCATATATATGCAAAATCCTATTAAGATCGGACCACTATATCATATAGCTGCCATAGGAACGATCGTTCGAAAATTAAGTTTGTGTATGAAAAAATTATTTGTTTTTCTAGATGTCTTGACCAAACTCGGCATTTATTAGATTTACTTTACTCCTCATATATATGAAAAATCCTATTAAGGTCGGACCACTATATCATATAACTGCCATAGGAACGATCGTTCGAAAACTAAGTTTTTGTATGAAAAAACATTTTGTTTTTCAAGATATCTTGACCAAACTCGGCATTTATTAGGTTTACTAAGCTCCTCATATATTTGCAAAATCCTATTAAGATCGGACCACTATATCATATAGCTGCCATAGGAACGATTGGTTGAAAATTAAGTTTTTGTATGAAAAAACATTTTGTTTTTCAAGATATCTTGACCAAACTCGGCATTTATTTTTTTACGATGCTCCTCATATAATTGCAAAATACTATTAAGATCGGAACACTATATCATATAGCTGCGATAGGAACAATCGGTCGAAAATTAAGTTTTTGTATGAAAAAACATTTTGTTTATCAAGATATCTTGACCAAACTCGGCATTTATTAGTTTTACTTTACACCTCATATATATGCAAAATCCTATTAAGATCGGACCACTATATCATATAGCTGCCATAGGATCGATCGGTCGAAAATTAAGGTGTTGTATGTAAAAACATTTTGTTTTTCAAGATATCTTAACCAAACTCGGAATTTATTAGTTTTACGATGCTCCTCATATATATGCAAAATACTATTAAGATCGGAACACTATATCATATAGCTGCCATAGGAACGATCGGTCGAAAATTAAGTTTTTGTATGAAAAAACATTTTGTTTTTCAAGATATCTTGACCAAGCTCGGCATTTATTACTTTTATTAGGTTCCTCATATATATGCCACATCCTATTAAGATCGGACCACTATATCGTATAGCTGCCATAGGATCGATCGGTCGAAAATTAAGTTGTTGTATGTAAAAACATTTTGTTTTTCAAGATATCTTAACCAAACTCGGAATTTATTAGTTTTATTTTACTCCTCACATTTATGCAAAATCCTATTAAGATCGGACCACTACTTCATATAGCTGCCATAGGAACGATCGGTCGAAAATTAAGTGTTTGTGTAAAAAAATATTTTGGTTATCAAGATATCTTGACCAAGCTCGGCATTTATTACTTTTATTAGGCTCCTCATATATATGCCAAATCCTATTAAGATCGGACCACTATATCATATAGCTGCCATAGGAACGATCGGTCGAAAATTAAGTTGTTGTATGAAAAAACATTTTGTTTTTCAGGATATCTTAACCAAACTCGACATTTATTAGTTTTACTCTGCTCTTCATATAAATGCAAAATCCTATTAAGATCGGTACACTATATCATATAGCTGCCACAGGAACAATCGGTAGAAAACAAGGTTTTTGATTAAAAACCTTTTTATACCCTTGCAGAAGGTATTATAATTTTGTCGTGAAATGTGTAACGCATAGAAGGAGACATCTCCGACCGCATAAAGTATATATATTCGTGATCAGCATCAACAGCCAAGTCGATAGAGCCATGTCCGTCTGTCTGTTTCTATGCGAACTAGTCCCTCAGTTTAAAGCTATCTTAATGAAACTTTGCAGAAGTCCCTTTTTTTGTTGCACGCAGTACATATGTCAAAACCAGCTGGATCGGACCACTATATCATATAGCTGCCAAAGGAACGATCGGTTGAAAATTAAGTTATATGAAAAAAAATTTTGTTTTTTAAGATATCTTGACCAATCTCGGCATTTATTAGTTTTACTATACTCCTCATATATAGGCAAAATCCTATAAAGTTCGCACCACTAAATCATATAGCTGCGTTAGGAACTATCGGTCGAAAATTAAGTTTCTGTATGAAAAAACATTTTGTTTTTCAAGATATCTTGACCAAACTCTGCATTTATTAGTTTTACTATACTCTTTAAAGATAGGCAAAATCCTATTAAGATCGGACCACTAGATAATATAGCTGCCATAGGAACGATCGGTCGAAAAGTAGATTCTTGTATGAAAAACATTTTGTTTTTCAAGAAATCTTGACCAAACTCGGCATTTATTAGTTTTACTATACTCCTCATATATATGCAAAATCCTATTAAGATCGGACCACTATATTATATAGCTGCCATAGGATTGATCGGTCGAAAATTAAGTTTTTGTATGAAAAAACATTTTGTTTATCAAGATATCTTGACCAAACTCGGCATTTATTAGTTTTACTCTTCATATATATGCAACATCCTATTAAGATCGCACCACTATATCATATAGCTGCCATAGGAACGACCGGTCGAAAATTAAGTTGTTGTATGGACAAATTTTTTGTTTTTCACGATATTTTGACCAAACTCGGCATTTATTAGTTTAACGATGCTCCTATATGCTTATATATATACAAAATCCTATCAACATCAGACCACAATATCATATAGCTGCCATAAGAGCGATCGGTCGAAAACCAGGTTTTTGATTAAAAACTTTTTTGGTTATGAAGATATCTTGACCAAACTCGGCACTTACTATTTTCCCGGTACTTCTTAGATATGGGCAAAGCACTACGAGCATTATGAAAAGGTTGGATCTGCAAGGGTATTAGATCTTCGGCGTGCCGTTCTTTCCTTCTTTCCCTTCTTCTCGTATTTGTGTTGGATTCGTTCGACAACGTTGTCCACAGGATTAATCTACCAGCCCGAGTCCCTATCAAGGAATCGGAATTAACTCCCTTCCTGGTTCTTAAGTGAACTTTTGAGACTAAAAAATGTGAAGACGAGGTTCAAACTACCTACTCCAGGTATAATAAACATCAGCTTTATCTTTTTAGTTATATAGGTCAAACTGCATCTTAAATCCCATTATAACGGAAAATTTCGCTTCTTAGCGACCCCAACACTATCAAGCCGGCTTACTCACCGGGCCATGATGGTGTTCCTGCTTGTGTGCTTAGGTACTGTGCAGCAGAACTTTGTAAACCTGTTCTTAAACTTTTTGAATTGACCGTAAGCTCTTCATCTTTTCCGACCATTTGGAAAGAATCATACATTGTCCCTCTCCATAAGAAAAAGAGTAATAGCGATGTCGAAAACTGAAGAGGTATTTCCAAATTATACGCTATACCTGAAGCTTTTGAGAGAATCATAACATCTCAACTGAAACATTTATGTAGTTCTATTATTTCAGCTTTCCAGCATGGGTTCGTGAAGCGTAGATCTACAACCACTTACTTTCTTGAGTTTTCTTCGTTTGTAATTGATGGGCTTAAGAAAGGAATGCAGACTGACGTCATCTATACTGATTTCTGTAAGGCTAGCGACTCTGTCAACAACTCCTTGCTGCTACATAAATTATGCCCTCTCGGATACCCAGTCAATGTCTTGAACCGGATTTCAGAGTATTTGCGTAACAAAACCCAAATGGTTCTTTTCGGAAATTCGTTTTCTGAACGAATTCTGGTGACTTCCGGTGTTCATCAAGGTGATCAATCACCTTCCCTCGATACTGTTTCACTCTCGAGAATTAATGGATGCGGATGTGAATTTATGCCTTGCATATAAAGAAATGGCATTATATTATGTTTTACAATTGATGCGCATCAGGCTTGGTGTCTAGCCAACCTTTAAACTCCTCCAAATGTAAGGTAATGACTTTCTATAGAAGCCCTCCTTAATTGGTTTCTTACATCGTTGATAGCTCACCGCTCGAGCGTGTTAACAGTTCTTCTGATGAAGTTAGTGATCTGGGTTTCATCCTTGATCATAAACTTAAATTCAACTCTCATGCTAAGACTGTGGTACATAAAGCTAGAATTGTGTTGGGTTTCATCAAGTAATGGTCGAAGGAGTTTGACGATCCGTAAACAACAAAAACATTATATACACCTTTCTACTCTTTCCACCAAGACAGGAACAATTCTTGTTGTGTGCCCTTCGTGGTTTAAATTGGGATCCTCTTGTGCGATTACCGTAAAACTCCAGCAGACTTCTGATGATTAACCTTCCTTCCTTAAATTAATCGTAGAACCATGGGTGTAATATTTATCCATAAATTAATTACCGGTGAAATCAACTCTTTTATGCTGAATAGCCAATTAATTTTATCTATTCCTACTAGACTAACATGTAATTTTACACCCTTATCGCTTTAATTTTGCTCAACTAATAATGATTTGCATGAACCGTTCAGGGTTCTCTGTGATGACTATAACAAGCATTACAGAGTATTCTGCTCGGAATCTTCTCTTCCTCGTATAAAGTCTTATTTTTTAAACAATTAGCCTCCCAATTAGCCTATTCCATCAATAGAACTCCAACAAAACTTTTTACTATTAAAATTTGTCAAAAATCTTCTAAACTCTACAGACACTCCAATATACATATATATATCATAAAACACCACCAATCGAACGGTCAATAAATACATCAAAACTAAACAATTTTCCATACACACTAACAAAATTCCATATCTTGAATCCGCATGGTTTTAACATACAGACGAAATAGACAGCTCTATTAGAATAATGCATAGAAAACATAATACTGCACCACACATCTTCAGACAATGCTTATGCAGGATTAAAAACCAACACAAGACAAATACATTTTTCTACACCGACGGCTTCCAACAAAACAACATTACTAACTATGCAGTTACAACAGAAATACACACACTAAAGTATGGAAATGTACTATAATACTGAACAGTATTAACAGCTGAAATATTTGCAACATTGGAAGCCGTCAAATTAACACAGAATATGAGAGAAAGGCTTATAATATAATCAGACTGCATGTTCGCCCTAAGCTCCATCTCAAAAATAAAAAACCTGAACATTATCCCTCCAAAATCGATCATCATTAAATAATCTTTCTCCTAATGTAAAGCTACTTTGGATCCGTGGCCATACACATATTAAGGGAAATGAGTTAGCAGATCGCGTGGCAACAGCTGCCACTCAAATGAATTTACAGACAAGATTTTTAAGAAACCAACTTAATATATAAAAAAACGAGAAAGAAGGGCTATTTTCGGCACGCCGAAGATCTTATACCCTTGCAGACCCAACCTTTTCATAATGCTCATAGTGCTCTGCCCGTATCTAAGAAATACCGGGAAAATAGTAAATGCCGAGTTTGGTCAAGATATCTTCATAACCAAAAAAGTTTTTAATCAAAAACCTGGTTTTCGACCGATCGCTCTTATGGCAGCTATATAATATAGTGGGCCGATCTTAATAGGATTTTTCATATACATATATGATGAGCTTAGTATAACTAATAAATGCCGAGTTTGGTCAAGATATCCAGATAAAAAAAATGTTTTTTCATACAATAACTTAATTTTCTACCGATCGTTTCTAACGCAGCTATATGATTTGTGGTGCGAACTTTATAGGATTTTGCCTATATATGAGGAGTATAGTAAAACTAATAAATGCAAAGTTTGGTCAAGATATCTTAAAAAACAAAATTTTTTTCATACAACTTAATTTTTGACCGATCGTTCCTGTGGCAGCTATATGATATAGTGGTCCGATCTTAATAGGATTTTGCCTATATATGAGGAGTATAGTAAAACTAATAAATGCCGAGTTTGGTCAAGATATCTTGAAAAACAAAATGTTTTTTCATACAAAAACTTATTTTTCGACCGATCGTTCCTATGGCAGCTATATTATACAGTGGTCCGATCTAAATAGGATTTTGCACATATATGAGGAGCTTAGTAAAACTAATAAATGCCGAGTTTGGTCAAGATATCTTCAAAAACAAAATGTTTTTTCATACAAAAACTTAATTTTCGACTAATCGTTCCTATGGCAGCTATATGATGCAGTGGTCCGATCTTAATATTATTTAGCCTATATATGAGGAGTAAAGTAAAACTAATAAATGCCAAGTTTGGTCAAGATATCTTGAAAAACAAAATGTTTTTTCATACAACAACTTAATTTTCGACTGATCGTTCCTATGGCAGCTATATGATACAGTGGTCCGATCTGAATAGGATTTTGCATATATATGAGGAGTAAAGTAAAACTAATAAACGCCGAGTTTGGTCAAGATATCTTGATAAACAAGATGTTTTTTCATACAAAAAGTTAATTTTCGACCGATTGTTCCTATGGCAGCTATATGATATAGTGGTCCGATCCAGCTGGTTTTGACATATGTGCTGCGTGCAACAGAAAGAGGGACTTCTGCAAAGTTTCATTAAGATAGCTTTACAACTGAGGGACTAGTTCGTATCGTATCTTGAAAAACAAAATGTTTTTTCATACAAAAACTTAATTTTCGACTAATCGTTCCTATGGCAGCTATATGATACAGTGGTCCGATCTTAATATTATTTAGCCTATATATGAGGAGTAAAGTAAAACTAATAAATGCCGAGTTTGGTCAAGATATCTTGAAAAACAAAATGTTTTTTCATACAAAAACTTAATTTTCGACCGATCGTTCCTATGGCAGCTATATGATATAGTGGTCGGATCTTAATAGGATTTTGCATATATATGAGGAGCTTAGTACAACAAATAAATGCCGAGTTTGGTCAAGATATCTTGAAAAACAAAATGTTTTTTCATACAAAAACTTATTTTTCGACCGATCGTTCCTATGGCAGCTATATTATACAGTGGTCCGATCTAAATACGATTTTGCACATATATGAGGAGCTTAGTAAAACTAATAAATGCCGAGTTTGGTCAAGATATCTTGAAAAACAAAATGTTTTTTCATACAAAAACTTAATTTTCGACCGATCGTTCCTATGGCAGCTATATGATATAGTGGTCGGATCTTAATAGGATTTTGCATATATATGAGGAGTAAAGTAAAACTAATAAATGCCGAGTTTGGTCAAGATATCTTGATAAACAAAATGTTTGTTCATACAAAAACTTAATTTTCGACCGATCGTTCCTATGGCAGCTATGTGATATAGTGGTCCGATCATGCTGGTTTTCACATATGTGCTGCGTGCAACAGAAAGAGGAACTTCTGCAAAATTTCATCAAGATAGCTTTAAAACTGAGAGACTAGTTCGCATAGAAACAGACAGACGGACATGGCCATATCGACTCGGCTGTTGATGCTGATCAAGAATATATATACTTTATGGGGTCGGAGATGTCTCCTTCTATGCGATACACATTGCACGACAAAATTATAATACGCTCTGCAAGGGTATAAAAATGGTTTCCTCGGTAGGTCTCAAACTCGCAACAGACAACACCACTTGCCACCGCCTCTACTCAACAGCCAAACCAATAATTGAGTCTTGATAAAAAAAAAAACGAATTAAAATAGGAGCACAGAAAAAATACGGTCGCAATTGCAATGCCGTTGATGTGTGTGTACATGTATACAGAAATTCTTGCAATTCGTGCTGGTGCCGCAAACTCGTGGTTCCTTACCGATCTTCATGAAATATTCTACAGTATATCTTATTGTGTCATAGAATATTTGGGTATTCTCAAAGAGTAAATTGCATTAAAATTGAGGCTTAATTTGTTGGACAATGTAAGTTGGGTTATTAACTTGATTTATAGCTCTGCGATGGTAGCGGGGAAACTATCACTTTTGGTGACTCTGGCTCTTATTATTTACCCAATTTGCTAAAAAAACACGATTTCGATATCGATTTTTATCGATTGCTTGGAAACGGAGTAGGTTATCGATTATCGGAAACAAGCTCGATCTGCGCATGGACAGCTAAAATATCAGAAAGAAATTAAGCAACCAAATTAAAAATATAAATACAACAGTTAATAAGATTTTAGGCATACTTAAATTTAAGCCAACAAACCTAACCAAACATAAACAAAATAATGTTCAACAGTACTATAATATGGGATCGGCTTCAAACCATTTTCAGAGATCTTTGTTCAATTTCATTTGAGGGGTGTTTCCCACTTTTTGGTAAGTCCATCCTTCCTTAGTGGAAATGGGGATCAAATATTTGGTGGGTGACGTTTCTCTTTCAAATTTTTTTCCAAAATTTTGCAAAAAAAAGTTTCTTCGGTAAAAAGTTCGATTCTACAATTTTTTGGTGAATTTTTAAGTTTTCTCCGATCGATCTCAAAATTACATTCAGAGACCTACAAAACAAATTTATGAATACGTTCAACGATTTAGAATGCGATTCGAGACTGTGGTAAATTGGCGGTAAACAATTCTATAAAAGTTTAATGTTTACCCAGCGTTCGACTTTAATATCAATTTCAAAAGCACCCTTCTTGGATTCAAATGCGGGTGAATATGTCTAATTTTTTTAGCAATCCCCAATCAGATATTATACAGCTCGGCCTGCAATAGGCTCGAAAATAATCTTTTAATGACCTTTTAACCTCGCTGTTTATTATACCCTAAACCCATTAAAAACGGGTAAAAGGGTATATTGTATTTGTGCAAAATGCAACTGTATGTAACAGGCAGAAGGAAGCATCTCCGACCCCATAAAGTACATACATATATTCTTGATCAGCATCAATAGCCGATTCGATCTAGCCATGTCCGTCAGTATGTATGAACGCAAGGATCTCAGAACCTATAAGAGCTAGATACTTGAAATTTTAGATGTAGGTGCTCCTAGTTCCCGCGCAGATCGAGTTTGTTTCCGATAATCGATAACTTACTCCGTTTCCAAGCAATCGATAAAAATCTATATCGATATCCTGTTTTTTGGGCAATTTTGGTAAATAATAAGAGCTAGAGTCACCAAACTTGACATATAGCTTCTAAAATAGAATATATATATAAATTTGATGTTGGAAGAAGAGGGTTCAGGGTATCCCCTAGCGGGAGCGCCCGACTAGAACCTCTTACTTGTTTGCTCTGCTGTTATCTACACGTAGTCATCAATGTATATTAAGTCTAATTGTTTGTTACCCTAAGCTATACTTATAATAATAATATAATATTCCACTTTCCCCTTCTGTCTTAGCTGAATTTATACAATACGTGGTCCTCAATTCGTTTAGGTACTTCAAATAATCTATTCTCATTAGTCTTTCGATACACTATTTCATTCCTTATCTCAAACAATTTATGTAGGAGTTTCTCAACAATTTAATAACTTTTTCCTGCTGCTTTATCTTTAATCTGACAAATTATTATGATCGTTTAAAAATGATTCGTCTGTTATCATAATCGTATTATTAACTCTTGATAAAGATTCCAATTGTTGCATTTGTTTACCAGCTCTATGAACTGACTCATAACTCTTGCAGTTCTGACGCCCACCTCGCAGCTCTATCTTGCTCAGCGTTAAAGTGTATCATAATTTTGAAACCTCTTCCTTTTGAACATATCCTTAATTCTATAACTTCTAACGTCTCCAACTCAATACTGTGATACTTCGCTTCCGCTTCCGATGTACGCTTAGATAATAGAATATGGGATGCAACTTACCATCCTTCTTCAGCTTTTTTACAAGTACCAAAAACAGTTAAGCTCTTTTTATTCAAATTTAAATACTTTATCTTTTCTTAGTATATCATACATTGGTTTCGCAATATTAGAAAAAGCTTCCAACCCTTTATTGTTAGCTTTTATATTCTCCTTTCATATTTGAAATCCTAAGTATTGTAGTAATGTTTAGCATGTAAGATTCTAGTGTAATATAACATTAAGTGTCCCACTGTAAATATAACTGTAATCACATCGAAGGCTTCGCTCAGGGAGCGAAACATTCGATGCTCTTACTCTCGCTCCGACACGAGCATAAGAAAAACGAGAAGATGGTGAGATAAAATGATCTGCGAAGGCATTCAAAAAAGTGACGCGCACAAGAACGGTTGCATTTTATTTGCTTCAGGCCATTCCTACAAATTCAGAAGTGGTCACGGAATTAAACCTACAAAATTATTCAAATATTATCAATTCAAACTTATCAATATTAGTTATTAAATAACTTGATTATGGAATCGAGTGAACATTGGGAATCTAAGCCTATCCGACCTAAAAATGTGGTGCGAAAAACTGGGTTTGCCAACTAGAGGCACCAAAGCTGCTTTATTGGCTCAACTGAATGCTGCATTACCGTCAGCAAGTGCTCCAAACCTCCATTTGGAAATGCTAGACTCCAACGAAGAGTTGATCGATTTAACACCAAGCACCAGCAGCAACAACAACGGTTCTTGCGGCGCTCAGACAGCCAACAACAACAACAGCTCTGGTGACGAAGAGGCGGCCAGCCATAACGGCTTTTCCAATTCGGCAGAAATTGGCGGAAATGATGTCGAAAACAGCGGCATAGCAAATGAGGAAAACGATGAAGTACCGGTGTGCGATCTTGGTGGCAACACTCAACACAACATTGAAGTTGCCAATGCTGATCCAAACGCTGATGCAGGCAACGCTCCACATAACATCAAAGTTGCCAATGCTGAGCCAAACATTGATAAGGGCAGCACTGTGAATGAAAACGTAAACAATGCACCTAACAGCAGTGTTTTCCAACAAAATTACGAAGACATGGAGCGTATGGTGTGGAATTTACGGTGCGAAAACATAGATCTGCGTAACCACAAGTCTGAACTAAACCTTAGGTTTGAAAGCCAAAAGTGGAAACCTGATGAAAAATTTGCAGTGTATTATTTTGATAAAATGACCCTGGCAAACGAGCTGAAAATGGGAAACGGCGAAATGGTACAATACTTGATTGATGGAATATCCGGTATGCAGCTAACAAATCAGGCTAAATTACAAAGCTTTGCCGCGCCGTGCGAAGTTCTGGATGCTTTCCAAGACATTGATCAGCCGAGGGCTCAACTTGGCAAGCCCCAAATAAAAAACATGCTGACGTCAACGCGTGGAACCCCGGAACAGAAGGTCAACAACTGCTTCAATTGTCACAGCTTTGGACATCTGGACGCAAGCATGCTTTGCTTGTGGCAAACTTGGACATCTGGCTAAAGAGTGCTCACTTTACAAGAAAAACAAGGCGACCGACGATTACGTAAGATATTTGGATGTATGTTTTCTTGATAAAAATAATTTAAATGTTACATCCTCCATAGAGTGCCTAATAGATTCTGGTAGCCCAATCACCTTTGTAAGAGAATCAACTGTTCCAAAAGGAGATAAAACAAATAATGAAAATCTAAATTTATGTTATTCTGGAATAAATGGAAGTAAATTAAATTTAGTTGGAAAAATATGTTGTGTAATCAAAACTTTAAATAAAAATGTGAAAATTTAATCTCTTGTTGTGAACGATGAATCTACAAGGTACCCAATGGTATTAGGTAGAGATTTTCTATTTCTAAGAAATTTAAAAATAATTGAAGTCGAAGATGTTATGAACAAAAACGTTGAGCCAACGGTGATGCACAAAGAAAAGTACAACAAAAATACAAAAGATTAAAATGTGAATAATAAAAAAGTAGAGAACAAAGTAGTATAAAGAGAAGAGAACAAAGTAGTGTAAAAAGAATAGAACAATGTAGTGGAAAAAGAAGAGAACAAAGGAGTGGAAAAAGTAGAGAGCAAAGTAGTGGAAAAAGAAGAGATCAAAGAAGTGGAAAAAGAAAAGAATAAAGTAGGGGAAAAAGCAGAATGCAATACAGTAAACATACAAAAGACCGAAATGGATAATAAAGAACAAGGTTACAACGAGCAAAGAGGAGAAAGATACGATACAGAAAATTTTGAAACACAAATGTTGGCAAAAAACGTTATAAGCACAGACAAAGAAAAGTACAAAGTAGGAAAGGAAATATGTCAAAATAGTTTGGAAAGGTTTGAAAAGATATTCGAAAAATATTATGTAGAACCACACAGACCCGCGGAGCCTAAAATAAAGAACTCAATTAAATTACTATTGAAAACGAAAAAGCGTTTCGCTGTTCCCCAAGAAGGTTATCATATGCAGAAAAGATAGAAGTACAGAAAATACTAGACGAAAACTTAGCTCGAGGATACATACGACCAAGTGAGTCAGAGTATGTGTCACCAATTGTCCTTGTAAAAAAGAAAACAGGAGAGCTCAGAATGTGTGTAGACTATCGTCGGCTTAACAAAGTAACGGTGAAAGATAACTATCCAATTCCACTGATAGATGATCTACTAGAAAGACTAGCGAATAAAAAATTGTTTTCAAAGTTAAACTTAAGCGAGAAAGAAGGGCTATCTTCGGTACGCCGAAGATCTAATACCCTTGCAGACCCAACCTTTTCATAATGCTCATAGTGCTTTGCCCGTATCTAAGAAGTACCGGGAAAATAGTAAATACCGAGTATGGTCAAGATATCTTAACCAAAAAACGTTTTTAATCAAAAACCTGGTTTTCGATCGATCGCTCTTATGGCTGCTATATGATATAGTGGTCCGATGTTGATAGGATTTTGTATATATATAAGGAGCATAGTTAAACTAATAAATGCCGAGTTTGGTCAATATATCGTGAAAAACAAAAAATTTGTCCATACAACAACTTAATTTTCGACCGGTCGTTCCTATGGCAGCTATATGATATAGTCTTCCGATCTTAATAGGATTTTGCATATATATGAGGAGTATAGTAAAACTAATAAATGCCGACGTTGGTCAAGATATTTTGAAAAACAAAATGTTTTTCATACAACTTAATTTTCGACCGATCGTTGCTATGGCAGCTATATGATATAGTTGTCCGATCTTAATAGGATTTCGCATATATATAAGGAGTATAGTAAAATTAATAAATGCCTAGTTTGGTCAAGATATCTTGACAAACAAAATATAGTGGTCCGATCCAGCTGGTTTTCACACATGAGCTGCGTGCAATAGAAAGAGGGACTTCTGCAAAATTTCATTAAGATAGCTTTAAAACAGAGAAACTAGTTCGCATAGAAACAGACAGACGGACATGGCTATATCGACTCGGCGATTGATGCTGATCAAGAATATTTTTATGGCGTCGGAGATGTCTCCTGCTATGCGTTACACATTTCACGACAAAATTATAATACCCTCTGCAAGGGTATACAAATATTGTGTGGATACATCTTTGAACAATGTACCTGTAAAAACTCAAATCTTCCCAAAGGAGTTACAAAAGATGTATGCATTTTGGACTCCTTGTAAAGAGATTAAAAATAGGTAAAAGGGGTATATTGTATTTGTGCAAATGTAGGTAACACGCAGAAGGAAGCATCTCCAACCCCATAAAGTATATATTTTCTTAATCAGCATCAACAGCCGAGTCGATCTAACCGTTCTGTCTGTCCGTCCGTCCGTATGTAAGTATGCAAGGATCTCAGAACCTATAAGAGCTAGAGACATAAAATTTTAACAGTAGGTCCTCCTAGTGCGGAACGAGTTTGTTTCCGATATTCGATAACTTGCCCCGTTTCCAAGTGTAGGAGCCGTTACAATGCAAAAGTCTTTAACTTCAGCAAGTCCAAAACACTTCCACTTTATTCGCTTCTCTGCTAAAGACTGACTCCAAGACCTTTTATAATTGTCTAACACTCTTTTCTTATTCTTAGTTATCGAACAATGCTTAACAGCTAGCTATCGATAGGAGGTGCAGCATCACTGTTGTGTCGCTAGCAGCCTGCTATAACTCGGCCTCAGACAAATATTTTTATATCCTTGCGTTGGGTATTAAAATTTTGTCGTGAAATGTGTAACGCATAGAAGGAGACATCTCCGACCCCATTAAGTATATATATTCTTGATTAGCATCAACAGCCGAGTCGATAGAGCCATATCCGTCTGTCTGTTTCTATGCGAACTAGTCTCTCAGTTTTAAAGCTATCTTGATGAAATTTTGCAGAAGTTCCTCTTTCTGTTGCACGCAGCACATATGTAAAAACCAGCATGATCGGACCACTATATCACATAGCTGCCATAGGAACGATCGGTCGAAAATTAAGTTTTTGTATGAACAAACATTTTGTTTATCAAGATATCTTGACCAAACTCGGCATTTATTAGTTTTACTTTACTCCTCATATATATGCAAAATCCTATTAAGATCCGACCACTATATCATATAGCTGGCATAGGAACGATCGGTCGAAAATTAAGTTTTTGTATGAAAAAACATTTTGTTTTTCAAGATATCTTGACCAAACTCGGCATTTATTAGTTTTAGTAAGCTCCTCACATATATGCAAAATCCTATTTAGATCGGACCACTGTATAATATAGCTGCCATAGGAACGATCGGTCGAAAAATAAGTTTTTGTATGAAAAAACATTTTGTTTTTCAAGATATCTTGACCAAACTCGGCATTTATTAGTTTTACTAAGCTCCTCATATATATGCAAAATCCTATTAAGATCCGACCACTATATCATATAGCTGCCATAGGAACGATCGGTCAAAAATTAAGTTTTTGTATGAAAAAACATTTTGTTTTTTAAGATATCTTGACCAAACTCTGCATTTATTAGTTTTACTAAGCTCCTCATATATATGCAAAATCCTATTAAGATCCGACCACTATATCATATAGCTGCCATAGGAACGATCGGTCGAAAATTAAGTTTTTGTATGAAAAAACATTTTGTTTTTCAAGATATCTTGACCAAACTCGGCATTTATTAGTTTTACTAAAATCCTCATGTATATGCAAAATCCTATTTAGATCGGCCACTATATCATATAGCTGCCATAGGAACGATCGGTCGAAAAATAAGTTTTTGTATGAAAAAACATTTTGTTTTTCAAGATATCTTGACCAAACTCGGCATTTATTAGTTTTACTTTACTCCTCATATATGTATATGCAAAATCCTATTAAGATCGGACCACTATATCTCTAGCTGCCATAGGAACGATCGGTCGAAAATTAAGTTTTTGTATGAATAAACATTTGTTTTTCAAGATATCTTGACCAATCTCGGCATTTATTAGTTTTACTATGCTCCTCATATATATGGAAAATCCTAGTAAGATCGGACCACTATATCATATAGCTGCCATAGGAACGATCGGTCGAAAATTAAGTTTTTGTATGAAAAAACATTTTGTTTATCAAGATATCTTGACCAAACCCGACATTTATTAGTTTTAATATGCTCCTTATATATATGCAAAATCCTTTTAAGATCGGACCACTATATCATATAGCTGACATAGTAACGATCGGTCGAAAATTAAGTTGTTGTATGAAAAAACATTTTGCTTATCAAGATATCTTGCCCAATCTCGGCATTAACTATTTTCACTGTGCTTCTTAGTTACGGGCAAAGCACTAGAAGCATCATGAAAATGTTGGGTCTGCAAGGGTATTAGATCTTCGGCGTGCCGAAGATAGCCTTTCTTTCTCGTTTTTAATTATTTTGACATATTTAATGAATGAAGAGATATTAAGCGATAATAAATATTAATTTAATAAAATTATTGAACATTGAACTCGAGTCGGCCAGCTTAAAATGTAGTTTATAACAGTGTCCACATAGGTTTTTAGGTATTATGTAATTGGCTGCTTTTTAAATAAATTAAACAATACTACATTTATTCGAAGTAGCCCGCGCATTACGACTTGTACCATCTCCGACATTTACAATTTTAATTCTTCAGCTAACAATTTCAATCTCATCTTTTTCCTACAGCAAAAGGAATCTCCCTGGGAGGGTGGCATACGCTCCGCAGGCGCTATCTGGAGTCCACTTTTGCAAAAGAGTAGCTACGTATCCGAACAGGTTATTCATGCAATAGATTGGCTACCCACACTGGCTTCAGCTGCTGGTGTGGCTCTACCCGATCATCTCAATATAGATGGCGTCAATATGTGGCCCTCGCTTAGTGAAAACTTGGAGCCGCAGCCTAGAACGCTGCTGCATGTATTGGATGATGTTTTTGGCTATTCGTCATATATGCGGGACAATCTAAAATACGTCAATGGAAGTCGATTTGAGGGACGCTTTGATAGTTGGTTGGGCGAGTTGGATGCTGGCGAAATTGATCCGCTAAGTGCGTACTACGTTCAGCAGGTTCTTTCTTCTGAAGTGCAGCAGGTTTTGGGCTCTAAAAGCCTGACTAGCGAGCGTATCAAACAGCTACGTGCCCAAGCAACTCATCACTGTTCCATCAACGGTACGATCCACTTGCAGCCTCTGTATCTGTGCCATCCCCTGCAAGCGCCCTGTTACTTTAATTTGACCGACGATCCATGCGAGCATTATAACCTAGCGAACCTGTATCCATTGCAACTGCAGCAGCTCGAAAAGGAAGTAAACGAGTTTCGGTTGGGAGCTGTCGAAAGTGCTCGAGTACCAATACCGGATTTGCGTGCGAATCCCGCTCTTCACGAAAACTTCTGGGAGTGGTGGAATGATACCGAAACCGAAACAGTTACCAGTGGGGCTGAAAAATGGAGAGCGAATCTTTTAAATTTGATTGGGCTATATTGTGCTTTATACTTCGACTTTGCCTTTAAGTAATATATTTGTACCTTTTTTTTTCCGAAAAATAAAATTATTTAAACTTTATTTTAAAGCCCCGTAACAGCGGTTGTTCAAATGTATGTGACGGGCAATAAAAGAAATATCCGAACTAGTTATATGTAATTTTCCCTAGCACCCGCATCTGCGTCAGTCTGGGGTGAAGACTTTCGGCAAAGCTTTATGGCGCGTATGAAAACCGTAGCAACATCATCAAAAAGGCGATAAGCATGTTCCCCTTATTAAAGAGCAACCTTACGTATTGAGGAATTACACCCTGCACAAAGTGACACCATTCAAGACTAAATATGAGGAGCTCAGAGACGAAAACTCGAAATCTAATGGCGGGTCCCAGGTGCCCATGTCATGAACAGCACTACGTCAGCGTGGCCTCTGGATACCATGCATCTTGAATAATTGGCTTAAGGCAAGGCCTGACGCGGCGGACTGGAGGACAGATACTCAAGTCAATTCACAGCACTAGAAAATTTAATCGAAATAAGAAGAGTCAAATCATAGTATTGTAGTTTAGTGGTTGCATTAACCAAACAATTGAACATATTTCCCATTTCCCTCGACACCCTTCATTGAATATTATATAAAAAAAATCCACATATTTGCTCTTTCATGTACATAAATTTCATTTCATTAGCCCATCCAATTCATTATCAAAATTTATTTTCGTTAACACAACTTTTTTACTTTAGTCACTTTTTATCTTTAAGAACTTTTGAAACAATTAATAAAAGCCGTATACTGTGTAGTGGCTGCTTTGCAATCCCCAAACTAATCTGCTTGTTGATT
Organism: Drosophila novamexicana; assembly: GCF_003285875.2. Classification (NCBI taxonomy): domain Eukaryota; kingdom Metazoa; phylum Arthropoda; class Insecta; order Diptera; family Drosophilidae; genus Drosophila; species Drosophila novamexicana. The sequence goes on along the minus strand of NW_020824958.1, from coordinate 35,232 downwards.
AGCTTATAGGGAGCTATAAGCACTGTTTGGCTAATCATATCACATCTCACTCGTCTGGTTCTAGTTTGTTTACTGCTTTACAGACCGCACTGGATGTCAGTTGTTCGTTAATTGCACAGCTGAGGGCATGCGCAACCGAATAGGGCAAATCATTGAGTTATAAAGAGACAGAGTAGGCGGTTGGATCAAAAATTTGCTTTTGAAATGATGCGGTTTCGTACATTTGCAGTCGCCCTCACAGGCGATATATGCAAAATGTATCGATGCGTACGAGCCGAACCCGCAGACAGCTATTTTCAAAGTATCCTGTGGCGTGAGTCTCAGCATCAGAAGATACAGATTTACAAATTAGACACCGTCATCTACGGCGTGCAGTAACAGCAGAAGACAATAATCATAATTACAGCTTAAGAGAAAATAATGGTTTCTCGCTCTTGTAAGATGCTGCCCACTCTCTTTCGTCGGCCCTTTGCCTCCTGCATTGACGCCCGCTGCCCTTCGTTCTGAGCGGAGCTCAATTTCGTTCGTTTTACATGTAATCAGTTTTTCGTTTGATCGAAAGCAAGGCACAACTATTTCGAGTTGGCTGCCAAGCAACAATATAATTCGTAAATTCTATTAAGTGCCCTGTGCGGCAAATAAATACATTCGTAAAAAAATATCCATCTTTTAATATAGCTGCACACAAGGAGTGATAATTATTTAGTTGCAAAAAGGCTGTAACTACACAAGAAGGTTAGTGGTATTGATCACTAGTCAAAATACCCTATTTGACAAATTAAAAATTATAAAAATCTCTCTCGAGCTAATTGCGAGTTGAAAGCGAGTGGATAAGAAGAAGACATGACTTTGTTACTGCGAATTATGTTGTTGGTTCTTATGGAAAATGTTTTCAAGTTGTCATTGAATTTTGGGCATCGGCAGAAGTAGCTGTAGACAGCCGGGTGTTGTGTTGGCAACCTCGTTATCGCTCATGAAGTATTTCAAAAAAGAGCTTGTGAGGCGGCTACACTAAGTGGCCACCCCACAATCTGTTTCACGGCAAGGAGCCGCTAGACCTGTAGTTTCATTGTTTATTTAGTTTTAAGAAGCATAAGTATTAGTAGTAAGAAAGGAAAGGAGCCGCTAGATCCACAGAATCATTGTTTTGCTAGTTTTAAGTAGCATAAGTATTAGTAATAACAATAGATCCCTAGTTTTTATACCCTTGCAGAGGGTATAAAGATTTTGTCGTGAAATGTGTAACGCATAGAAAGAGACATCTCCGACCCCATAAAGTATATATATTCTTAATCAACATCAACAGCGGATTCGATATAGCCATGTGCGACTGTCCGTCTGTCTGTTTCTATGCGAACTAGTCTCTTAGTTTTAAAGCTATCTTAATGAAACTTTGCAGAAGTCCATCTTTCTGTTGCACGCAGCACATATGTTAAAACCAGCTGGATCGGACCACTATATCATATAGCTGCCATAGGAACGATCGGTCGAAAATTAAGTTTTTGTATGAAAAAACATTTTGTTTATCAAGATATCTTGACCAAACTCGGCAATTATATGTTTTAGTAAGCTGCTCATATATATGCAAAATCCTTTTAATATCGGACCACTATATCATATAGCTGGCATAGGAACGATCGGTCGAAAATTAAGTTTTTGCATGACAAAACATTTTGTTTATCAATATATCTCGACCAAACTCGGCATTTATTAGTTTACTTTACTCCTCATATATATGCAAAATCCTATTAAGATGGGACCACTATATCATATAGCTGCCATGGGAACGATCGGTCGAAAATTAAGTTGTTGTATGAAAAAACATTTTGTTTATCAAGATATCTTGACCAAACTCGGCTTGAACTATTTTCCCTGTGCTTCTTAGATACGGGCAAAGAACTATAAGCATTATGAAAAGGTTGGGTCTGCAAGGGTATTAGATCTTCGGCGTGCCGAAGATAGCCTTTCTTTCTCGTTTTTGTTCTGTTAGTCATAAGAATCGATAGTAAAGAAGGCAAGGAGCCATTCCTAGTATCAGTATTGTTAAACATTTATTGAGATAAGAGAGTAGGTGAGAAGGGCACGGAGCCATGTAGCCATCAAGGGCGTAATTTGAAGTTTGAATTTAACCGCCGGCTGCCGCAGCAACCGTGCATTGCTGATCGGTTGCTCAACACCGTCTTCGAGAGCGTAACTTCAATTCGGCGGCGAAGAGCGAAAGCTCCGAGGCGAAGTTGCGAAAGGTCGCGGCGAAGTTGAGCAACCGAGGCAAGCGCAAGGCTCGCTAGCAAGCGTACCGGCACATTTGCGGTGACGATCAAAGTGAGAAGACGTGTGTCGAAAAGGAAAAATGGTGAACATAACCCTAAGTGGGTAGCGGAGCGCTAGGGCTCCAGACAGTGCGGCAAGATTTTCTCGTAGGGAAATAGAGTAGGGTAGTACTTAACAATTATAAAATAGGTTACGTGAAAAAAGTGATACTTATAAAGAATGTCTGCTAATCATTGTCACCTTTTATTAACACTAACCTCGGGTACCGTGGCTAGCCGGTACTCGACATAACCTCTTTCTCAACCTAAAGTGTAGATCGAGAGACGAAGCTTCCTTAAGTCGCTCGACATAACCCTTTCTTAACCTAAAGCGTAGTATATCGAGAGACGAGGCTTCGTTGCGTCGCGCATGGTAATTATCCCAGCAGTGGTGTGTGTGTGGACTGAGACGGACTCCGGCAGAGAACACTGGGCTATCCATGAACGCCAAAGGTCAGCTCGGCCGTTCCGGATATGCGCAGGCTTTTCTGCCAGGCGGATCGAAGGCTGAGTTGCAACATTTGTAACGCTTCCCCTCTCAATAAACCCTCCATCCCAGCAACTAACAAATGTCTTGTAGGCTTGCTGAACCTGGCGAGACCGGGATATGTGCCCCGGCTAGTAGCTTCCTTACAGCTTTTAATCCAAACGCTTGCTCTTTCTCTTAATTACTCCATGGCGCACTTCTGTGCATCCCTTTCTCCCTGCATAGCTTCTCAAAAAACCCCGAGATCTACAAACATACATATGTTTGTGATGTGTGGATGTGCGCACAAGTAGATCACGGCGTTTGTCTCGAGCCCGAGATTTTTGCTTCAATTGTGTGCCTTTTGTGCTTGTGGTAGAAATAGGCAAACATATTTGAATGCTCTATCATGTATTTCTAGTCAGGCATAACGAGAAGTATTTGATTTATATTTATTTGATATAAACTTAAATGGCCTAAATGAAATATTTATATTTTATATTCTAATTCCTTTGTTTGATTTGTAAGAGGTTCCAGTTGGGAGCTCCCGACTAGGGAATACCCTGAACCTTCTTGTTCAAATACCAAGTGCAGCTCTCGCTCGTGTGAAGTAATAAACGTAAATAAAAAAAAAAAAGAAATTCCCTTGGTAGGGTTCGAACTCGCAACTGACCGCAACACTTGATGCCGACTCTACTCAACAGCCACAACAGCCAAAAAATAAAAAAAAAAAGTTTCCCGGTAGGGGTCGAACTCGCGACAGACTGGACCACTAGGACCACAAATTAAAATAGCAGCACAGAAAACAATACAATCGCAATTGCAATACTGTTAATAGAATTCAAAGCAGACGCGCATGAATGTGTGTGTACATGTACACAGAAATTCTTGGAAGTTGCGCTTGCTGACGCTGATGTGAGGAAAGTCAAAGCAGGATTTCTTTAATAACGTTTGTGTTTCTTAACCGGTCTTGATGCAATGTTATACAGTACATTTCATTGTGCCATAGAGTATTTGGGTATTCTCAAAAAGTCAATTGCATTTAAATTGTGGCTTTAATTGGTGGGCAATACAATTTGGGTTATTAGCTTGATTTATAGCTCTACGGGCGGTGGCGATAGCAACAAAATAAAGATACTTGATATATATACATTATTCTAGAAACTGCATGTCAAGTTTGGTGACTCTAGCTATTATTAATTACCCAATTTACTCAAAAAACAGGGTTTCAATATTGCTTTTATCGATTACTTAGAAACGCGACAAGTTATCGAATATCGGAAACAAACTCGATCTGTGCGGGAACTAGGAGAAGCTACAGCTAATTTCAAGTGTCTAGCTCTTATAGGTTCTGATATTCTTGCGTTCAATAATACGGACAGACAGACGGACATGACTAGATCGACTCGGCTGTTGATGCTGATCAAGAATATATATAGTTTATAGAGTCGGAGATGCGTCCTTCTGCCTGTACATACATGGCACAAATACAATATAGCCTTTTTTCAGGGTATAAAAAGTCGTATTTCTGGTTATTCACCGAAGGCTTATCGAATAATTCTAAGAATAGTGGAAAAATTGAAAATGTTCCATTTTTGCGACTTGCTACTTGTGCAAATTAAGTCTTCCGTCGTAACTTCGTTGTCTGGCGACGATGTGTGGTTGGTCGGACGGTGGTGACTTCTTTTCTTTGTGAGGTGGTGATGAAATCAACAGGTGATTCTTCTCCTTGTGAGGTGGTGATGAATCCAACAGGTGACTATTGGAACGATGTGATTAGGTTGTGGGAACTTACCCAGTTGCCCGTCTTGGACGTGGTCAACTATGATTGATAACACAAATAATGTTTATTGACGGCAATGCCGGAGTTTAATCATTCACTCGTCTTATAATGTTGCGATCTAGGTTGAGACTGAAGGCTACCGAAATGTTCAAGCCTAAGTTTGCCCTGTGAAGCCAATGCATCACGCCATACGCTAGAGTCGGCATGCCGACTCAGCATTCTTACGCAAGCAGCACGGGTGTCCGTTTTCAGTTGCTGTGCGCAGAACTCTTGGCAGCGGGTCAGCATTGTTTACAAGAGTACTACTTTGTTGCTGAGGGCAACCAAAATGCTTAAGGCTGTGTGTTGTTGTATTTGTTGCTGAGGGCAACCAAATACTTATGATTGTGTGTTGCGTACTTAAAAATAACAATGTATGACTGTGAGAGTGTATCTTATATGTTTAGTTGTTAACTATCCCCCCCCCCCCCCCCCCCCCCCCCCTCAGGATGATGGCCGTCCTCGGTCATATTAGAGTTGTCCAAAGCCTTCTGTATCCTTAATGTAGCTCGCTTTCTCCTTAGTGCCATAAAAAGGACGAAAGAGCCAATTAGTCCGACGTTCAGGACCGCACCAACCGCGAACCAGAATTTAGGCGAGCCAGCCGCAGTTACCTCCTCCTTGAAATCTCGAATTGATTGCAAGTTGTTGATGTTCATACGATGCAGGAGTGGTATGCTTAGTGCCGGGTCATGTCCGATGATGTTTAGGAGCGGTGACCTCACGGTGCCAGGCTGCTTGCTTGGTGATTTGCGCAAGTTTACAAATTCTGTGCCATTGATAGTTGCAGACCGTTCGAAAGTTATCAGGAAGGTTCCTGAGACGGTTACCTCTGCGTCATCATCTGTTCGGACGCGCGCTGTCGCTTCGTCTACAGGCATTATCGCTTTCAGGTGGCTAGGTTGAGTGTGGCAGTGGGCGATGTTTCCCGCGTGAAGGGAGCTAGCACAGGTTTCGCGCCGTGCTCGTTCGTAGAAGGTGTTATGCGTAGTTACGGTGCATCCAGTAACTGCAAAGGTATCCTTTTCGCATTCCGCCAACGTGTCTTCGTCGAGTCGCAGAATGGTTTGTTGGTGTGAAACGGGGTAGACGGAGATCTTTTGGTAACTTAACTTTAGGGTAGGCTGTTAACATGTGGATAATATTCTCGGACTGAAAGACCTTGATCTTAGAAGCTTCTATTAAGCTAACTATTCGGGTATCTTGTTCGATAAGTGATTTCAGATCGGTATGATCAAGGATTGTAGGATTTACTATGTTTGCTTTTGCCAACGTTATGGTGAGTATTAAATTTTGAATTTCTGTGTTCAGTATTCTATTTCTTGCCAACAGTGTCTCGAATAAATGAGGAGTATCAACCAAATCGCCTTTGCGGGAACTGATAATTTTATTGATAGTGTCCGTCAGTCTGTTTATTTGTTTTTGAGTTTCGGAGTTTATTAGTATCTGTTTGGAGTTAGCCTCCACCAACTGCGTCTCTGTAACGCGGACCCTTAGGAAATCTGAAGCATCAGAAGCATCTGTGATGCACTTGAAGAACGGACAACAATGTTCTAAGGTGATCTGTATCTACGTCTAGTAGTTTGCGCATATGCGACTGTGGAAAGGAATCGGACAGTTTTTCCGTCTCGTCTACCATACTAACAAATTCAGAAATGTTACTTGAGTGCCTCAAGTAACTACGTTGATCGAACACCAGTACTTCCCCGTCTAAGACCGGAATGTAGTTGGCATGCGAGAAATCGGTGACCCGAGCATTTACCGCTGCTAGTGCCACAAGCAAAGTGAGTGCAAACCTGAAATGGACGAACAATGTAAGACGGTGTTCTAACTCTAAGTTGGCTTACTAGCTAATTGTGGAGGAAAACTTATTTCAGGTTGTCCTTATGGACCACCCTCCCCTTAATGAGGACAGACGTTCCCAGGTCTGCTTCGACCTTTTGTTCTGAGCATAAGGGAGTTAACTTGTTCCCTAGCCTCTTGTTGTTCTTCTGGAACACCTTTTCTCCTACCTCGAAAACGCGGTTTTGCCTGGATGCATTGCACCTTTTGATATTGTCTTGCTGTGCCTTAATTAGCCTGACGTTCTTTGACGTTCTCGCGACGATCATAAGCTGCGGCATGGACGACCTCAATTGGTTTCTCGCGGGTTACTGAGTGCAAACTTTTGTTGTACTCTATCGTAGCCTTTAAGATTAATTCTGTAGTGTCGCTGATTTTCTTGTCTCACTTGAGGCATCTCGCAATTTCGGTCAGGGTGCTATGAAAGCGCTCCACCTGGCCGTTTGAGGTGCTGTGAAGCGGAGCCGCATTCACAATGCAAATGCCGTAGGCGTTTCGGAGCATCGAAGTGATGGTCTTGGAATTGAAGGCCGCCTCGTTATCGCAATAAATTGTCTTGGTTGCGGGGAAAAGGTTAACAATTTGCAGTAGAGGGCTTGTGATATCGATTATCGTTTTGGATAATATCGGTTGGACGACTGCAAATTTGGAGAATTTCTCTATGCAGGTCAAGAACTGTTTCTTGTCTGTCGAGAAAATGTCAATATGTATAATATATGTATAACTTGGTATAGGCGTTTCCCCGAGTTCTTGTTTCTTCGGGTGCCTATCGTACTTGGCTTTAGTGCAGACCCTGCAGTTTGTAACCACTTCTTTAGCCAAACTGGCCATATTGGGAAAATAATAGTCACGAAGTACTTGTTTAATGTTTTCCTGAGCTGCTCTGTGCGCTCGATTGTGCTCGGCAGTGATGATCTCTAACTGCTGCTGTTTTTGTCCGTTATATCTTGCACAAGATTTTTGCAATGCCAGAATTGGGTGGCAGGGAAATGCAAAATCAGGTCGTGTTGGAAACTTGCCAACGTGGGAAGATCGCAATGTATTGCGTTAACGACTCCAGAATTCACAACTTCTTTGAGAGTTTTGAGAATTGTGCTCTTGTCAGTGTAACTGATCAAGTGGCGTGTTTTGCTGCGAAACAGCAACAAGTTTCGCTTTAGCGGAAAACGCGACTCCTCTAGGACAATCTGGTTCCTAAAGCAATTCAAAGGTTTGTCTGTTGTCTCGACCGTGTAGGTCAGGGAAAGTTCGCTGTGAACGGTTGCAGCGTCCGAACGGGGCCCATCTTGCAGAGCATTAATGTTTTGCCTTGAAAGGGCATCTGCCACCAGATTCTCTTTGCCCGGTTTATAAAACATTTTGGCATTGTGCTGGTCAATGTAAGATTTCCATCTTTTAATCTTGGAATTCGTGTTCTTGTCCGACACAGCGAACGTGAGCGGCTGGTGGTCCGTGAAAATGTTAATTTCCTTAGAACCGTACAGAAAGTTCTGCAGTCTGCCTAAAGCCCACACAATGACCAGCAGTTCTCTTTCGTTAGTGGTATAGTTTTGTTCGGCCTGTTTTAAGGCGCAAGAAATCATTGTTATTGGCCTATTGCCTTGGGAAAGAACCGCGCCAATTCCACTGGCCGAAGCATCAGTGGTTAAATCGAACGGTTTCTGGAAGTCTGGATAAATTAACATGACATCTTCTGATGCCAAAATACTCCGCAGACGGTGAAATGCATCGCGTTGAACTTCATTAAATTCAACAGGGATTTTCTTTGTTACGTGCCTACTAACTGAACCATTTTCCCCTTTAAGTATGTCCGATATCGGACGCGCTATAGCGGCAAAGTCCTTAATAAAGACCCTATAGTAGTTGGCTAACCCCAAGAAGGACCTAACGCTGTAGACACTCTTTTTTGGGATCGGATGTTGCTCCGTCTTTGGTTACAATGAAACCCAAGAATTCGATACTTTCCTTGAAGAATCGAGTCTTTTCAGGGGCTACACGCATGTTGGCGTCGATGAGACATTTTAACACAGTGTTAACGTGTTGAAGGTGCTCCGTTTCGTTTTTAGAAAAAATTATGACGTCGTCTACATAGACAAAGCAAATCTTTCCTATATGTTCCCTCAGGATATCGTCTATTGCCCTTTGGAATATGCTGCTTGCATTGCGCAGGCCGAATGGTAGGCGACAGAACTCGTACTTGCCGCTGCTTAGTGAAAACGAAGTCTTTTCGCGGTCATGCTCCGCAAGGTAGATTTGATGGTACCCAGACTTTAAGTCGAGGGTAGTGAAGTATTTCGCCTTTCCTAGATTTGCTAAGATCATGGGGATGCTCGGCATGGGGTAACGGTCCGGTATGGTTTTTTCGTTCGTTTCCTGAAGTCGATTACCAACCTTTTTTTTGGGTTACCGTATGAGTCAGTGCCTTTTTTATCAACCACCCATGTTGGGCTGTTGTAAGGCGATCTGGAGGGCCTGATTATGCCATCGTCCAGTAATTGTTTGACTTCTTTGTTTATGAAGTTAGAAACACCCATGAGACTCGGGTATCTTGAATACACAGGCTCGTTGTCTACTGTTCGGATTGTAGCGATGACAGCAGTATTAAAAGGGAGAGTTTCATCTGCATTTGAGAAGGCTCTTTTGTTTCTGAGTATCATGTCCCTAAACTCTTTCTTTACGGAAGGGGGGACTACGATGTCGTTGACATCGGTGAAGTTCACATCAGCACATTGATAGTACTGGAGTTTTTCGGATGTACTCTGGTATTCCAGAGTGTTTTTTGCCAAGTTCAATTTGACTCCGGCTTGTGTTAGCAAGTCGAAGCCTATGATGGCGTCGAAAGAACTTAGGGTATCGAGGAGAAAAAACGGGGAAGTATGTTGGAAAATATTCATCAAGCATTTGCGCTTGATTTCGGTAGACCCGTGGATCGAGTTTACCGAGAATGACTTGGCGACCGGCGTTATGGTCTTTAGCTCTGTTAAGGGCTTCACATAATTTTTTGCCGCGCCAGTGTCAATTAACATCTTCAGAGTTCTCCCAGCCAACCGTCGTTCAATGTACGGTAGCCGAGAGTGTTCCCTAAAAAATTAATCGAGTCGTCACCAGGTGCGTACTCGATCTCACTCTTTAGTTCTTCAACTGCCTCTTTGGCCGCCTTCTCGAATTCTGTTACGGCTTCTTTGGAATCTGATTGTACGACATTGTTAACGCGTTGTCGTCTTTGACCTGTTGAACGGTCTGACGAATTCTTGCGTTTTGCGTGCGTTGGACTCATTAGCCTGACGCTTGCTGAAGTCGGTTTTTTGTCTAAATCTGGAGGAAGAGTCAACTTCCATGGGCTGTGGGGCCTGGGTTTGATTGTCTTTAGGGGCCTGGGGCTGGGGACCGCCCTTTTGGCGTTTCACAAAATGGGGATTTCTCTCCTGATTTTGCTCATCTTTGTTAAATCTGGTTTGTTTGCCTTGGGCACGGTTTTTGTTACTTTCAGCAATTTGCGCTCGGTCTTGCAAGGCTTTAGCGTAAGAGTTTGCGAACATGCTTCTCTCAATGCTAGCTTCTGCCTCTCTGGCAAGGGCCAGTGCGGATGGTAGATCTTTTGGTTGTGCAGGGAACACAACCGCTCTCAACGGCTTTCTAAGACCGGAGATAAAGGCGTGCAAGGCGTCGTCTCTGACCTCCCGGTTGAGCAAATCGGCGCCTTCTTGGTCGTGAGACATTACAATTTTGTTAGTTACGAGCGTGAGTTTCTTTTCGACGTTATCGTAGTATTGCATCAGGGACATTTCGCCCTGCGTAACTAACTCCAAACATTTTCTCAACAAGCGCAAGGATGTTTTATCCGAGTATGTGCAATCTAGCCTAGCTAGTATTGCATCGAAATTTAGGACAGTGTTGTGAGACACTAGTAAAGCTCCAGCTGGGCCTTTGATTTTCGTCCTAATGATCGCTACCGCTTGGTAGTGTGCAGTGCTCTTTGGATAGTTCTTGAATAGTTCGTATGCGTTGATGGCTGCTTGCCTCCACGCTACATACTCATCCTGTACGCCGGAGAAATCCGGCACAGATTTAATAATGTCTAAGGGAATATCGCATTTGGCGTTAGGATCGACGGATATTTTCTCGTATGTGGAGATTTGCGGCGCTTCCACCTGCAAACTCTGTACTTGTGAAGCTAAAGCCGTTACAACGGTGTCTGCAGGAGTAGGATCTACTGAGCAATTGATTTCCCCCTCCCAGCTATCGTCACTATTATATTCAACTTTTACCTCCCTATAATTCCAACTCATTGGCTTATGGTTGGCACTTTTTCAAGACTTAGGCCGATCGAGAAAGATCGGCAGGTTTTTTTTTTTTTTTTTTTTTTTTTTTTTTTTGTTATTATTATTATTAAGTTTTGCTTTATTTTAATTTTTCTGTTATTATCTGGAACAACTTAAATTAAATTTGTATGAATATTTACAATCTACTTATTCTACTGGTAAGTCTAATATACAAATTTACAGTGTCGACTATATAAATCGATCTGGGAGATCTATTGGGTGAGACCTTCGCAGTCTCCTCCGCGTTCGGAGTCCTCCAATTCTGCGCCTATTCAAAAGACGCCTAGCCAGTCGATTAGGATGACTTCTCAGTCTCGCTATATAATTTGCGGCCTGCATATTTATTATGTCCCCGACTTTGGGCACTCCTAAGTCTTTTTCCAAGTCGGAGGTTCTCATATACCAGGGGGCACCAGACAGATATCGGAGCGTTTTTGCTTGGAGCACCCTGATTTTTGAAAGACTGGACTTGCAGCAATGCCATATACCTGGATACCATAACGCCAGGCGGGAGCTATGCAGGACTTATAAATGGTGACTTTATTTTTCAATGACAACGCATTTCTACTCCTCAGAAGCCATCTTAGTTTTCCTATTCTATTCTTTAGGGTTACAGAGACACTTGTGATGTGCTTGTTAAAGTTCAAGCGTCTGCCTAGGTGCACACCTAAGTATTTGTGGCTGTTGAAGTGCGTCACCAATTGGCCGCGCAAGAAAACTCCCGGACACATGTCCCTCCGTAGCGCATAGGTCACATTGGCGCATTTATTTAAATTAATGCCAATATTCCAGCGCTTGGCCCACATTTCAAATTGGTGGAGATATTGCTGCAGGACGTCGGTAGCTTCGTAGACACATTCGTTTCTTGACAAGATGGCTGTGTCATCTGCAAAAGTGGCGATTGTAAGGTCGTGTGGATCCGCGATCAATTGTAGAGCCAGTGGGCATATCGTAGGCAAAGAGGGTGTAGAGCGTGGGCCCTAGCACACTCCCTTGAGGAACGCCAGCCCCGATGGCCTTCATGTTGGACTCAACTCCATCGAGTACTACCGAAAATGACCGGTTTGTCAAATAACTTTGCACAATTAAATATAGTTGAGGTGGCAATAAGGGCTTAATTTTGCAGAGTAGTCTATCATGCCAGACTCTGTCGAAGGCTTGTTTTATGTCTAAGTACGCTGCCACTACGTACTCTTTGGCTTCGAAACCCTCGAGGATAAAATTCACCACCCTATTTAGCTGTTCCGGTGTGCCATGAGATTTTCGGAACCCAAATTGAAAGGGGGGAATTTTTTCTTTAATTCTATCCAAAGACAGCAGTCTCGTAAGCAGACAACGTTCGAATAGTTTTCCGATCGTGGGCAACAAACTAATAGGCCTGTATGAGTCTAGGGACGAGGGGCTCATTCCAGCCTTATAGATCATGCATATTCTCGCCTTTTTCCATTGGCTTGGAACATGCCCCAATCTCAATACCGCATTAAAGATTAACACTAAAAATAGGACTGCTCTGACCGGCAATGCTTTTAGTGTTATGTTGTCGATGCCATCATCGCCAGGAGCTTTTCTTGTCTTAAGTGCTGCTATGTGGTCTGATACTTCGTTGGCAGTGATAGGAGCAACTGGGAGGCTTAGCTGGCCTGGGCTCTCCAGTGTGAGTTGAACCCTTCTGTTCATGCTTGCCGAACTTGTATTAAAAGGCTTGAAGCGATCCTCCAAGTCTTCGGCAAATGCATCAGCCCGTTCCTTTGGGGATCTGGCCCAAGATCCATCAGGCTTTCTGATCGGAAATTTGGGGGACACTTGCTGTTTGTACCTTCTCGTCAGTCTCCATAGGGAGTGACTTGAGGATTCATCTGGAGAAACATTTTCCAAAAAACGGTCGGTTTCCCTTTGTCTATTCAGCTGCAGCAGCTTTTTGACACGGTTCGACACTCTACAGTAGATCCTGTCCACAATTGGATCTCCGGTTCGACAGTACTGCCTTCTAATCCTTCTCTTAATCAGCAGTAGTGTATGGATTGCTGGCGGAAGTCTCACTTGTGGTCGTGAGCTTTCTGATCGGCTTACTGGCGCAGAAATGAGGGCTGCCGAGTGAACCTTGTTCAGGAATAGCGCATATACATCTTCGATGTCTTCTGGTGCAATTATTTCCAAGTTTAGATCTAGAGTTTCCTCTAGATCTCGTCGAAAAGCAGCAATGTTGGCTCCAGGAGGCAGCAGACGACCTTTAATTGTTTTGCCCTTTGGAATACAGTCGTAACCAACTACTAGTGGGATATGATCAGAGGATAGCTGAAACTTAAGCCATCTGGGTGAAGTCCGCACTCGGCGTGTAACTTTGGGCAAACGGGAAATGAGTGGCTTGTCCAGTCGCTAGTATTTCAGATGATGAGTTTTGCACCGCGTCCACTAAGCAGGTGCCTCTTGCGTTAGCTCTAAAGCAACCCCAGCATCTGTTTTTGGCGTTAAAATCGCCTCCTATAAGGAACATTCTTCCTAGTCCTCTGAAAAGTTGCTGGAATTCCATTGCTGACCACGACAGTTGCGGCGGGAGATATGCCGAAGCAATGGTTAATTCACCCCTGCTAGTTGCAATCTGATTGCTGGCCATTTGCAATTTCTCCATCCTTACCGGTTCATTTTGGAAATATTCGATCTCCTGCATAATAAGCACCGCCGCTCCTCATCTTGCTCTATCGCTAGGATGATCCGCTTTGTGAATTTTGTAGCCTGGAATAAAGATGGATACACCGGCCTGAAGCCAGGTCTCTGTAATTAGCATCACGTCAATATTATGTTCAGTTAGGAAGTGCTTAAGCTCCTCCACATGCCCAGAGATACCACGGGCATTCCACAATCCGAGGCTTAGTGAACTGTGCATCATTTTTTGGCGTTCAATAGACTCAGACACATTTGTTTAAGGAACTGATTCGTCTCCTGAAGTTCCTTAAACATAGCTTGTAGAGTGTTGACTTTCACAGTGAGTGCTTCTATTGCAGCCTCCAGCCTTGATATCTTGGTGGTATCTTGGTGTTTGGGGGTAGGGTTCCTAATTGACGTCTCTTTATTGAACTTTTCCAGCCCAGTACGCAGAGTATCGGCGTACGAAATATTTCCTCGCACTAAGGTTGCTGGAATGTGTTGCTGACGGTCTTTTTTGCCACTGACATTACTTTTAAATCCTAGACTTACTTTTGGTCTTCTTTCTTGCGTTCTAGCTTTGAACACATTGCATCCCTTATACCAAGCCTCATGGTTTCCACCGCAGTTGATACAGCAAAGATTCTCAACCAAGGTTTCTTTGCATTGAGCTGTTGGATGATTTTGAGCACACTTTCCACAGGTATAAGGCCTCATACAGTAGTTTTTTGTATGTCCAAATCCTTGGCATCTGTGGCACAGGATGGCATTCAAATTTTTCTTTGGTATTTCAACCAAGACTCTTTGTCGCCCTATTTGCTTGATTTTCAGCGCATCCTTATTATTAGGCTCGCGAGCCAAATCAATGAAAAATAAATTATTTTGTATTAGTTCCTCAATAGCTTCACCGTTTTCCTGTTTTTGGGCCTTACGAGGACGAGGATTGTGGATACGAAGGACACTATGTCCATATCGCATAAACTCCTCTTTAATGCTATCTTCAGGGGTGATGCTAGCCAAATTGCGGACGATAAGCCTGAAGGCCTTGTCTTCCTTCAGTTGGTATGTAAAGTGATGTGCATTATTTTCTTTGAGAAACTGCACTAGGCTTCGATATGAATTCGAGTTTTCAACGTGAACTCTTACTTTTCCTTGTGTTCCAATGTGGAGGGTATAACTATCTGACCCAATGACTGCATCAAGCTCTGCCTCCATCTGGGTCACATTGTTTACATTTAAAATGAAGATGGGGGTGGCTTCCTGGATCTGGGTACTCTGGCTTCTTTTTCCGCATTCAACACTACTTCCATCTCTTCTGCCAGTGCCTCGGCATGGGCTATTTCCTCCTCTGTAGGATCATCGTTCTCTTCATTATCCAGTAATGCAAATTGGTTTTTTGAGTTTATTGGGATCTCCTTTAGACGTCTGTCCATCGATATCTGAGATGCAATTAACCTCCCTTTTTTACCATTTGCTTTTGGAAAGCTTGAAGGCAGTTTACGTTTTATGTTGGTCGTCATCCAGCTGAGTGATTTCACTGATGACTTTCCTAGTTCATTGATATTATTTTCTGATGCGCCTGCAACTACACTTTTGTAGTTAATATTTGGGATGGTGCACACTCCTCCAATTGAAGTTGTGACAGTGTAGGTAGACGCGTAGATGGAGTTTGTCGACGTCAATGTGCATGTCGTTCCTGCGAAATTGCTACTACTGCACTTAATTGCAGTATTTGAAGCACTTACAGTATTTAAGGAAATCATTTCACGAATTTCCGCAGGTGTAGCGCCAGCAATTCTCATCATTTTAGCGAATTCTGGTCGAAGCTCTCTCGGTTGAGAGGGCGTGGATGCACTAACATCCATGCCCAATGTTGTTTGGCTCAATGTTGTTTTTTTCTTATTAATTTTTCACGAAAATAATAAATTTAATGGTACACAATTTTTATTTTTTTTTCTGATGAAAATTTACCTCTGCGTTTGACAAGCAGTTGATCGGCAAGTAAAACTGTTGGCAATAACGGAAACTGGTGTATCTTTGGGTATGCAATATTTATTATAAAAAATTGTTAAGGGTATGCAGCAAAAAATATAATGCTGCCGAAAGTATGCAATAATTATTCGTTTAAGGTATGCAATGCTTTATTGACAAGGAACGCTGGTCAAAGTATGCAACCATTTTCAGTAAAAGTATGCAACAATTTTTATAAAAGTATGCAATGATTTAAAGGGATGAAATGCTGGCAGAAGAAAGCAGCAATATTTACTTTACTTTACACTTTTTTTTTTAAAATCACACGTATCGGTACGTGGCGTTCGTGAATAATTTCTTCAAAACTGAAATCACTTATGAACTTACATGGTATGGGTTCCTATTTATTGGTTGGGCGCCAATTAAGTCTTCCGTCGTAACTTCGTTGTCTGGCGACGATGTGTGGTTGGTCGGACGGTGGTGACTTCTTTTCTTTGTGATGTGGTGATGAAATCAACAGGTGATTCTTCTCCTTGTGAGGTGGTGATGAATCCAACAGGTGACTATTGGAACGATGTGATTAGGTTGTGGGAACTTTCCCAGTTGCCCGTCTTGGACGTGGTCAACTATGATTGATAACACAAATAATGTTTATTGACGGCAATGCCGGAGTTTAATCATTCACTCGTCTTATAATGTTGCGATCTAGATTGAGACTGAAGGCTACCGAAATGTTCAAGCCTAAGTTTGCCCTGTGAAGCCAATGCATCACGCCATACGCTAGAGTCGGCATGCCGACTCAGCATTCTTGCGCAAGCAGCACGGGTGTCCGTTTTCAGTTGCTGTGCGCGGAACTCTTGGCAGCGGGTCAGCATTGTTTACAAGAGTACTACTTTGTTGCTGAGGGCGACCAAAATGCTTAAGGCTGTGTGTTGTTGTATTTGTTGCTGAGGGCAACCAAATACTTATGATTGTGTGTTGCGTGCTTAAAAATAACAATGTATGACTGTGAGAGTGTATCTTATATGTTTAGTTGTTAACTTGCACACGCACAATTATTCGAATAAGCAGTTTTGTGAAATTATTGAAGGGTTTGACCTGTTAATGTGCAAAATTGCTATTTACCATGCTTGTTGTTGGTATGTTTGCATGAACACTTGTTGGGCCTGCCAAGCACACACACTTTTCTATATTGATGGAAGCATTTATGGGTTTGTGTGCTTGTTAGTTGCCTGAATTTCGTTGTAATTTTGACAAAAATTGAAGTTTTTGGGATTTCTAAATTTTGAGCTCTAAATGCACACATACATACACACAAATGTGTGTGAATGTATGTGAAAATCCTCTCGTGACTCTGGAGGCCCCAACAACCGTTACCAACCAAACTACGATAGGGTCACACTTGGCTATCGTAGCGGATAATGCGACAAGCAACATTACAGCAACAACAGAAATGGATGTCTTCCGCAAAAAGGCAAAGATGGCAAAGACCTCCCCGCAAACAACACTGCTTGCACAGCAAAGAGCACAATCGGATGAGAACAGTGCTGGTGACGCGGCCAGTGGCATGCCGATCACCAAGCGAAGCAGGGATATGTGTAGTTCCCCAAACGCAACCAGCGACCGTCCAGGAAAAAAACTAAAAGGGCGTGACGTGTGCACCAGCACACTACTCCTTAAGCTGGCAGTATTCTGGACAGGCTCCTCGCGACTGTTGGTGGTAAAAAGCCAGATGTGCGTCATTTTAATCAGGATATGAAAGATAACCTTGCCAGGATGAAGGAGATGCAAATGGCAGCCATAGCACAATTGCCAAGTGGGCAAGCGCCGCAGCAATCCTGCCAGGAAATCAGTCAGGCACAGTCATGCACACCGGCTAATGCACATAGCACCAGCAGAGAGATTGCAGCAAACAAGGTAGAAGTGCCAGATGCCATATTGATTCTAATGCCTGAGCCCAGAGGAATATGCCAACGTGCTCAGAACTGTACAAATCAAGAACTACAGCAGTACAAATAGAAAGTGCTAGCGGCATCATGCGTACTGCAGCCGGAGAACTCATCCTACGAATGCGCAAAGCAGAGGACGAATCCACATCCAAGCTACAGAAAGCCGTCCAGGAGGCCGTGGGGATTACTGCTGGAGCCGTATTTGCCTGCTGAAGCCTCACCGAAGCTAAGGAAATCATACCACGGCACACAGACGTCTACTATGCTACAAGTCAAAATGCATTATTTGCACACAAATGAGACCGTGAACACGGCACACAATACCCTTAGCAGGGCCTGCCTATGGATCATTAAGGCATCGCAGCCAGCAGCCAAAAAATCAATTCACCGTGGGCAGTTGAATGGGGAAGCAGCAAAACAAGTCCACGTGGACGGCTCCTGCATGGAGCCTTAGCCAAGAATCGTTGTTGCTAATGGTCGAGAGCATGCAACTCCCGGCCAGTGGAGATGCCGACCACTGTGCAAATTATACAGGAAGAAGGGTAGAGGAGGCATGCAACGCCATGCTTAAAAAGAGAAGGCGGATAAACGGGCGCAGACCTGTTCACTGGTGGAACCAAGAAATTGAGATGGCCAGGAGAGAATGTCACATAGCCAGAAGACGCTACCAACGGAAACACAGGAGAAGCAATTGCCAATTGCTGCGAACGCAGTAGCAGTAATAGGATGATGGCTAATAATGCGGGCCCGCGGCAGAAGAGCAGGTGGCTGATAGCAAGTATGGTCAGGTCGATCATACTGTATGCCGCAACAGCTTGGATGCCGGCACTGAGGATACCAGCTTACGACCGAAATTTCAAGGCTGCACGAACCGTTTTGCACACACGTTTTGCAGACGCTTAGCTTAGCTGAACGGGAAGAGCTTAGTCAAATTATTGGGAGACCTTTTATAGTCAACGGCTTATTAGATATCCTACTAAGCTCGCAAAACAAGTGGATTGCTGTTAGCACCAAAGCGGCAGAGTTAATCAAATCCTTGCGTCGCTCTGAAAGGCAGCGCAATCGTTAATTATAGATGACAATCTAGCTGAGGCTTTCCCCTCGTGAAGTGATACCCATCAGTGGTGTCATGAGAAGGATACGGAGAGGAGGTGGGTTTTTAGTGGGTGCTAGTCCCACACTCTTCGGTTTAAATGCTTTCCCCTCATATATAAAAAAAACAAGTAAGAGGTTCTAGTCGGGAGCTCCCGACTAGGGGATACCCTGAACCCTCTTATTCCAACACCAAATAAATTAATAAAACGAAGTTCCCTTGGCAGGGCTCGAACTCGCGAAAGACCGCACCACTTGCTATGCCTCTACTCAACCAACAATTAAGTACTTATGATAAAAAAGGAACTAAAATAACATTACAAAAAAAAAGATGCAATTACCATGCTATTAGAATGCGAAGCAGACGCGCATGAATGTGTGTGCGTACATGTATCCAGAAATTCTTAAAGCTGCTGCCCCATTCAATTGCGCAGTTGCATATAACTTTGGTTTTTCTTAACCGATCTTTATGAAATTTTCTACAGTATATCTTATTGTACCATAGCATATTTGTGTATTTTGAAAAAATCAATTGCATTTAAATTGTGGTTTAAGTTGGTTGGCAATAAAAGTTGGGTTATTAACTTGATTTAAAGCTCTAGGGTGGTAGCGGGGATGTGGCGATAGGTATGAAATGAAAGATATTTGAAATACCTATAATATTCTAGAAGCAACATATCATGTTTGTTGGCTCTAGCTCTTATTATTTACCCAATTTGCTAAAGAAAACAGGATGTCGATATCGATTTTTATCGATTGCTTGGAAACGGAGTAAGTTATCGATTGTCGGAAACAAACTCGATCTGCGCGGGAACAAGGAGCATCTACATCTAAAATTTCAAGTCCCTAGCTCTTATAGGTTCTGAGATCCTTGCGTTCATACATACGGACGGACGGACGGACGGACAGACAGACAGACAGACAGACGAACGGACGGACGTACGGACGGACGGACAGACTGACGGACAGACTGACGGACACGGCTAGATCGACTCGGCTATTGATGCTGATCAAGAATATATATACTCTATGGGGTCGGAGATGCTTCCTTCTGCCTGTTACATACATTTGGATTTTGCACAAATACAATATACCCCTATACCCATTTTTAATGGGTTCAGTGTAAAATAATAAATAAAAATGTGTGTGAATGAGATATTTTCTTCAATGGGTGCGTAAATTTGGGCGCCTGGCTCAGTTATAGTTTTTTTTTTTTTCATGCCTGGGGCGGTTTTCGGGCCAAAAAGGGCACAAGCGTGTGAACAGTCAATGAACACAGTTGAACCGCACTTGTAGCTTGTTTGCAATTTAATCAGCATCAACAGCCGAGTTGATCTAGCCATGTCCGTGTGTCCACCCGTATGTATGAACGCAAGGATCTCAAAATCTTTAAGATTAATAAATATTAAGAGCTAGAGCTCACCAAACTTGACATGTAGCTTCAAGAATATATTATCTTTCAATTTATTGCTATCACCACTTTCCTGCTACTACCTTATAGCTATAAATTAAGTTATTAACCCAATTTGAATTTTCCGTCTGTTTCGAATTCTATCAACAGCATTGCAATTGTGATTGTATGGTTCTCTGTGCCGCTATTTCAATTCGAGGTTTTCTCATTAAGATTCAATCATTGGTGTGGCTGTTGGGTAGTGGTCTGTCGCGTGTTCGAGCCCTACCGAAGAAACAATTTTTTTTTTGGTTTTGTGGCTGTTGACTAGTAGTTTGAAGCCGACAAGCGAACTTTTTTTTTATACCCTTGCAGAGGGTATTTTAATTTTGTCGTGAAATTTGTAACGCATAGAAGGAGACATCTCCGACCCCATAAAGTATATATATTCTTTATCAGCATCAACAGCCGAGTCGATATAGCCATGTCCGTCTGTCCGTCTGACCGCCTGTCCGTCTGTCTGTTTCTATGCAAACTAGACCCTCTGTTTTAAAGCTATCTTAATGAAACTTTGCAGAAGTCCCTTTTTCTGTTGCACGCTGCACATATGTCAAAACCATCTGATTCGGACCACTATATCATATAGCTTCCATAGGAACGATCAAGTGAAAATTAAGTTGTTGTATGAAAAAACATTTTGTTTTTTAAGATATCTTGACCAAACTCGGCATTTATTAGTTTTACTAAGCTCCTCATATGTCTGCAAAGTCCTATAAAGATCGGACCACTATATCATATAGCTGCGTTATGAACGATCGGTCGAAAATTAAGTTGTTGAATTTTGTTTATCAAGATATCTTGACCAAACTCGGCATTTACTAGTTTTACTATACTTCTCATATATATGCAAAATCCTATTAAGATCGGACCACTATATCATATAGCTGCCATAGGAACGATCGGTCAAAAAGTAGATCCTTGTATGAAAAACATTTTGTTTTTCAAGAAATCTTGACCGACTATATCTTGAAGACTATATCATATAGCTCCGATAGGAACGACCGGTCAAAAATTAAGTTGTTGTATGGACAAATTTTTTGTTTTTCACGATATATTGACCAAACTCGGCATTTATTAGTTTAACTATGCTCCTTATATATATACAAAATCCTTTCAACATCGGACCACTATATCATATAGCTGCCATAAGAGTGATCGGTCGAAAACCAGGGTTTTGATTAATAACCTTTTTTGGTTATCAAGATATCTTGACCGGCATTTACTATTTTCCCGGTACTTTATAGATACGGGCAAAGCACTATGAGCATTATGAAAAGGTTGGGTCTGCAAGGGTGTTGGATCTTCGGCGTTTCGAAGATAGCACTTCTTTCTCGTTTTTATTTATCTTCATTACTACAAACGATTATTTGGTGTTGGAATAAGAGGCTTAAGGGTATTCTCTAGTCGGGAGCTCCCGACTAGTCGGGAGCCCTCTGACTTGATTTTTGTTGGCATTTAAAATCCGTCATGCGTTGACAATTAAATGTTTTGAAGGGTACTGAACTTGGTGTGTATCATTTGTAGTAATTTCCTATTGTATTTTATGGCGATGATTCATTAGTGGTTGGAGGTTGTTGGGAGGTTAAATGATTGGATTAATTTTTTTGGTTAATTGGAATTTTCTTCAGCAGGCCATCTGCTAGGTTGTTGATGTGAAGTTAGAGCTTATGCAGGAATCTTCTGCCGATCTCATCACTTATCCATGGTATCTTGAGAACACTGTAGATGGAAGCGTTGTCATGGTAAATATGTGCATTGGAAACGATGCGCAGTGCCTTTTTTGAAATATCTGAATCAAACTTAGGTTGCTTCAGCTGGCAGTACCCCATAGCTGATTAC
Organism: Drosophila novamexicana; assembly: GCF_003285875.2. Lineage (NCBI taxonomy): Eukaryota > Metazoa > Arthropoda > Insecta > Diptera > Drosophilidae > Drosophila > Drosophila novamexicana. The sequence continues at coordinate 13,527 of NW_020824958.1, read as the reverse complement.
CGTAAGTCCAAATCGGTTTAGCAATTGCCTCGTAGACAAGGAGCTTTGACCGAGTACTCAACTTGGATTTGCGGCCAATAAGCCAGTAATAGTACTCTAGCTTGTCTTCCGCTTGTTTCCTTTTCTTAAAAAAGTGAGTTCTTTAAGTGAACCTCCTGTCGAGAGTCAGGCGAATGTATTTTGGTGTCATTTCTTCTGGTATTACAGAAGGTTAGGGTTCTCAATAACAGGAAGGTCTGCATCATATATATTATATAGCAGGGGGCCCTGCCCGCTGCCTTGGGGAACGCGCGCTCTAATGACCTTAATTGGAGAGATAGCTTCTCCCCATTTAACCTGGAACTGCCTAGGTAGGTTGTTCCTGATTTTGAGTAGAAGCCCAGGATGCCAGACTCTTTTGAATACCTGCTTAGCATCAAGCATTACGACCCAGCAATATATTTTATTTCCATACGCCTCCAGGCCTCCAACTTTATGACATTGTTCCGGGGTTGGAAAATGCCCGATCTCTAGAGTCCCTTGAAGAGCTTAGTAATATGTTCGATTCAAACTGGTGGGAGTAGTTTTAAAGCGTTGCGTTAATACCATCATCGCCTGGCATTCAAGCGTTTCCTCCTCAAGGGGGTATTTGACTGCTGCCTTGATGCTCTCGAGAGAGTAGCTGCTCTACTTCGGCTGTTTCCTCAGGAGTGCCTCTGGACAGAGGTGTTTTTTTATACCCTTGCAGAGGGTATTATAATTTTGTCGTGAAATTTGTGACACATAGAAGGAGACATCTCCGACCCCACAAAGTATATATATTCTTGATCAGCATCAACAGCCGAGTCGATATAGCCATGTCCGTCTGTCCGTCTGTCTGTTACTATGCGAACTAGTCCCTCAGTTTTAAAGCTATCTTAATGAAACTTTGCAGAAGTCCCTATTTCTGTGGCACGCAGCACATACGTCAAAACCAGCTGGATCGGTTTCATCATATAATTTCCATAGGAACGATCGGTCGAAAATTAAGTTTTTGTATGAAAAAACATTTTGTTTATCAAGACCAAACTCGGCATTTATAAGTTTTACTAAGCTCCTCATATATATGCAAAATCATATTAAGATCGGACCACTATATCATATAGCTGCCATAGGAACGATCGGGCGAAAATTAAGTTTTTGTATGAAGAAACATTTTGTTTATCAAGATATCTTGCCCAAACTCGGCATTTATTAGTTTTACTAAGCTCCTCATATATATGCAAAATGCTATTAAGATCGTACCACTATATCATATAGCTGCCATAGGAACGATCGGTCGAAAATTAAGTTTTTGTATGAAAAAACATTTTGTTTTTCAGGATATCTTGACCAAACTCGGCATTTATTAGTTTTACTATGCTCTCATATATATGCAAATTCCTATTTAGATCGGACCACTATATCATGTAGCTGCTATAGGAACGATCGGTCGAAAATTAAATTGTATGAAAAACATTTTGTTTTGCAAGATATCTCGACCAAACTCGGCATTAACTCTTTTCCCTGTGCTTCTTAGATACGTTCAAAGCACTATAAGCACCATGAAAAAGTTGGGTCTGCAAGGGTATTAGATCTTCGGCGTGCCGAAGATAGCCTTTCCATATCGATTTTTTTATTAGCTTATTTACTGATACTATACTTGAGCATCTTAAACTAGCTTTATAATAATTTGAGGAACTTTCTAAACATTATCTATTACGATTTTTATTATTAGGTTTATATTTGGGAGGTCGATGGGGTGGATCCTGCGAAGTCTCCGTCGTTTTATACTGCAAAGCCTTCTTGCCAGTATATTGGGGTGGGCAGAAAGACGGGCCATGTAGCTGGTGGACGGCTGACTTAACCGGTCACCCACCAAGGGAACTTTTCGGTCTCTTGCTAAGGCCCGATTGCGGATGTACCAGGGCCCCAGTACTTATTCTTAGCGCCTTGGTTTGGAAGACACTCATTTTCCTCCAATGTGACTTTGCTGCAGTGCCGAAGAAGAAGGGTTTTGTACAGCAGCACCTTGTTGCTCAGGGAAAGCTTGCTGTTTTCCTTAAGGAGCCAAGTCCTACTTTTAAGTTTTTGTCGCAAACTATGACATACTGTTGCTATATGTTTGCTCCAAGTTAGCCTGCGATCGAGTTGGACTCCAAGGTAGCGGTGACCGTCTTTGGCTCGAGGAGTTCGCCTTGGAGAAACACTCCTTGCGACGTATCTCTGCGGATCGCGAATGTGGAGTATACCGATTTTTGCATGTTGATGGCAATTCACCACTTAGATGCCTACGTCTCAAAATCGTGCAGGTATTCTTGCAGTTCTGTGGCTTGGTATACACAGCTAGCCTTGGAAAGGATTGTTGTTGCAAGGGTCCTGTCTATGTAATCTTTCGAGTGTGGGGAATTGAACGGTTTGAATCGCTCCGCTAAATGCGCGTTCTAAACTTGATCTGGCCCAGGAACCGTCATCTCTTTTTATGGGGCTCTTTTTAGGTTTTTGTCAACTGTCAGACGCTGTGTCCCGTGCTTGCGTCTGGGTTTGCGTCGGTAAGTTTTTTGTTGAACTGCTGATTGCTTATGGCCACGAGGACTTTCTGGAGCCTGTTTGATATCCTTCTGTAAATCCTGTTCCCCCTTTGGTCACCGGTGGGCACGTATTCTTTGCGGAGCCGCCTTTTCAATGCCAATAGTGGGGCTGCCGCCAGATGAAGATATATTCGATAGCATCCTCGATGTCTTCAGGGGAGCTCAGAATCATGTTGAGGTTGATTGAACTATTGAGTTCTGCCTGGAATCTTTCAACGTCCCCATTTGTCGGCATTAGACTCTTTCTTTTTGGCTGCTGAAGAGGGTTGGTGTGGACAGTGGCCATAAGAGGAAGATGGTCCGAAGAGAGGTTATATTTGGCCTTGATGGAGAGTGTATTCTGCCTAAGGCCAATATATATAAAGAAGCCTATAGCGCTAGGAGTGCGTTGCGAGTTGTACGCATAGTATGTTGCATCTGCGGTTGCCAAGACGTCGCATCTGCAGCCAATAATGGCTTCGTGCAAACTCTGCCCCCTCGTACAGGCTCTGTTGTTTCCCCATTTCAGTCCCCCGCATTTCAGTCTCCTCCCGCAATGAACTTTTGTCCAAGGTTCATCAGTAGGAACTTAAAATCGGCTTTTGTCCATGGCACACTCGGCGGGAGGTAGAGAGAAGCAATTATAAAATCTCCTCTACTGGTGCTTATCTTGACTGCGGCATCTGCACATGTGGCTGGGATATGTGTTCAAATGGGTGGTGGCTCAGGCTGCGGCGGATTAAAATGCCGGCACCTCCTCTACCGTAGTTGGTATCTTCGCTCTGCTGGTTTCCAGGAGTATTTTTGGGCTGCCTTTCATACGCCTTTTCGTCCGGTATGCGCATTTACTAGATACCATAGGAGGAGGGATAAATTGCATTGAATTCCTATTTGTCGAGCGTGGTTATTATGCGCCTTGTGGAGGGGAACCGAGATATTAGGGGCAGGCTTGCGTACCTTAATTCGGTCAATGTACCATTTGCAGCCTTTTTAAGTGGCAGAGTGGTTTCCGCCACAATTGGCGCAGAAGAAGTCGGCTTCCTGGACTGCTTTGCAAGTAGGAGATCCTGTTGGATGCTCTACCGCACATCTACCACAGACGAATTGTTTCATGCAGTAATTTTTGGAATGTGCGTAATTCTGGCATCGGTGGCATTGGACAACGCCAGCAGATCGGCGGGGGCGCTCAACTAAGGCTCCTTGACGGCATAGAAGATTTATTTTGAGCGCTTCCTTGTTGCTGGGGGCCGGTTTGAGGTCCAGGAAAAACATATGTAGCCTGCTTTGCTCCGTGCCATTTGCCTTTCGGATTCTACATATTAACTTCCTTGCGTCCTTTACCTTCCATTTCCTTGATTATATAGCTTTGGGCCGTAGAGAACGCCATCTGCTTGATGACAATGCGAAAAGGTTTGTCTTCCTGCAGTTGGTAGTGGTAGTTTTGGCATTTGGTTTGTTCCATGAAGGCAACTACTTTCCAGAAGATTGGAACGTCTCTGGTGTATAGTCTAGTTAGGCCTGAGCCAGTCATACGAGTCGAGTAACTGCTAGATGGAATGACTTGGTCCAAGGCAGCCTGGAATTTGTGGATATTTTTCATACCCGGAACCATTATTGGGCCAGGTTTTCTAGACTTAGTGGGCGGTGGAGATGGTGTAGGCAGAGGTCCTCCAGCATGCTGGCTTCCGTCTCCATAGCGTCAATTTCTTCGTTGTCGGCAGTGTCTAGAGCTGCAAATCTATTACGTCTTAGACGAGCATCTTTTGACATTGATGGAATGTCGTCGCTTGGCCGGTTGGCTTGGAGTACCCTTGATGCTTGCTGGTTAGATTGTCCCTTGGTCTTGCTCTTTTTGTTGACTTGGTCAGGCGCTTGCGTTTGGCAGTGCCGCCTGTTTTCCATCCCCAAGTCAGGGGGGGGCAATATAAGGCACAGTACCTGGTGTGTTGGTGTTAGTTACAGGGGCGACAGGAATTTTGATTGGCGTAACAACGGCGCATGAAGTTGAAGTAGAGTGGCATGATAGCTTTCTGCTGCTGCCTTCCGAGTTGTTGGACCCTACTAAGTTGCGAGCCGTCGCAGAAGTAGCCGAAGCCACTGTATAAGTGACTGCGTTAATAGCGGAGGCGTTTGCTGTGGTCGTGATATAGACCGGGTAGTAACTCGAGGCGGTAGCGGGAATCTCACTCTCGCAAAGCACAGCTTTGTACCGCTCATATAGTCGCCTTGCTTGAACAGATAATTCTATACCGTCTATAGATCTCATTTTGCAGATATACGATGGCGACAAGTTGTATATTTCCGAGTCATTGAAGTCGCTATGCGTGTCCATGCTCAGAAGTTCTATTATTTGCAGAATTAACCGCAACGGTCCCAAAAAGTCTAAAAAAATATGCTCAAATATAACAGCTGCACTGCAAAAACGTTCGGCACGCCGAAGATCTAATACCCTTGCAGACCCAACCTTTTCATAATGTTTATAGTGCTTTGCCCGAATCTAAGAAGCAAAGAGAAAATAGTTAATGCCGAGTTTGGTCAAGATATCTTGATAAACAAAATGTTTTTTCATACAAAATCTTAATTTTCGACCGATCGTTCCTATGGCAGCTATATGATATAGTGGTCTGATCTTAATATGATTTTGTCTATATATGAGGAGTATAGTAAAACTAATAAATGCCGATTTTGGTCAAGATATCTGGAAATACAAAATGTTTTTTCATACAAAAACTTAAATTTCGACCGATCGTTTCTATGGCAGCTATATGATATAGTGGTCCGATCTTAATAGGATTTTGCATATATATGATGAGCTTAGTAAAACTAATCAATGCCGAGTTTGGTCAAGATATCTGGAAAAACAAAATGTTTTTTCATACAAAAACTTAAATTTCGACCGATCGTTCCTATGGCAGCTATATTATACAGTGGTCCGATCTTAATAGGATTTTGCAAATATATAAGGAGCATAGTAAAACTTATAAATGCCAAGTTTGGTCAAGATATCTGGAAAAACAAAATGTTTTTTCATACAAAATCTTAATTTTCGCCCGATCGTTCCTATGGCAGCTATATGATATAGTGGCCCGATCTTAATATGATTTTGTCTATATATGAGGAGTATAGTAAAACTAATAAATGCCGAGTTTGGTCAAGATATCTTGATAAACAAAATGTTTTTCCATACAACAATTTAATTTTCGACCGTTCGTTCCTATGGCAGCTATATGGTATAGTGGTCCGACCTTAATAGGATTTTGCATATATATGATTAGCTTAGTAAAACTAATCAATGCCGAGTTTGGTCAAGATATCTGGAAAAACAAAATGTTTTTTCATACAAAAACTTAAATTTCGACCGATCGTTCCTATGGCAGCTATATTATACAGTGGTCCGATCTTAATAGGATTTTGCAAATATATAAGGAGCATAGTAAAACTTATAAATGCCAAGTTTAGTCAAGATATCTTGAAAAACAAAATGTTTTTTCATACAAAATCTTAATTTTCGACCGATCGTTCCTATGGCAGCTATATGATATAGTGGTCCGATCTTAATATGATTTTTCCTTTATATGACGAGTAAAGTAAAACTTATAAATGCCGAGTTTGGTCAAGATATCTTGATAAACAAAATGTTTTTTCATACAACAATTTAATTTTCGACCGTTCGTTCCTATAGCAGCTATATGATATAGTGGTCCGATCTTAATAGGATTTTGCATATATATGATTAGCTTAGTAAAACTAATCAATGCCGAGTTTGGTCAAGATATCTGGAAAAACAAAATGTTTTTTCATACAAAAACTTAAATTTCGACCGTTCGTTCCTATAGCAGCTATATGATATAGTGGTCCGATCTTAATAGGATTTTGCATATATATGATAAGCTTATGGCAGCTATATGATATAGTGGTCCGATCTTAATAGGATTTTGCATATATATGATTAGTTTAGTAAAACTAATAAATGCCGAGTTTGGTCAAGATATCTTGAAATACAAAATGTTTTTTCATACAAAAACTTAAATTTCGACCGATCGTTTCTATGGCAGCTATATGATATAGTGGTCCGATCTTAATAGGATTTTGCATACATATGATGAGCTTAGTAAAACTAATCAATGCCGAGTTTGGTCAAGATATCTGGAAAAACAAAATGTTTTTTCATACAAAAACTTAAATTTCGACCGATCGTTCCTATGGCAGCTATATTATACAGTGGTCCGATCTTAATAGGATTTTGCAAATATATAAGGAGCATAGTAAAACTTATAAATGCCAAGTTTGGTCAAGATATCTGGAAAAACAAAATGTTTTTTCATACAAAATCTTAATTTTCGCCCGATCGTTCCTATGGCAGCTATATGATATAGTGGCCCGATCTTAATATGATTTTGTCTATATATGAGGAGTATAGTAAAACTAATAAATGCCGAGTTTGGTCAAGATATCTTGATAAACAAAATGTTTTTCCATACAACAATTTAATTTTCGACCGTTCGTTCCTATGGCAGCTATATGGTATAGTGGTCCGACCTTAATAGGATTTTGCATATATATGATTAGCTTAGTAAAACTAATCAATGCCGAGTTTGGTCAAGATATCTGGAAAAACAAAATGTTTTTTCATACAAAAACTTAAATTTCGACCGATCGTTCCTATGGCAGCTATATTATACAGTGGTCCGATCTTAATAGGATTTTGCAAATATATAAGGAGCATAGTAAAACTTATAAATGTCAAGTTTAGTCAAGATATCTTGAAAAACAAAATGTTTTTTCATACAAAATCTTAATTTTCGACCGATCGTTCCTATGGCAGCTATATGATATAGTGGTCCGATCTTAATATGATTTTTCCTTTATATGACGAGTAAAGTAAAACTTATAAATGCCGAGTTTGGTCAAGATATCTTGATAAACAAAATGTTTTTTCATACAACAATTTAATTTTCGACCGTTCGTTCCTATAGCAGCTATATGATATAGTGGTCCGATCTTAATAGGATTTTGCATATATATGATTAGCTTAGTAAAACTAATCAATGCCGAGTTTGGTCAAGATATCTGGAAAAACAAAATGTTTTTTCATACAAAAACTTAAATTTCGACCGTTCGTTCCTATAGCAGCTATATGATATAGTGGTCCGATCTTAATAGGATTTTGCATATATATGATAAGCTTATGGCAGCTATATGATATAGTGGTCCGATCTTAATAGGATTTTGCATATATATGATTAGTTTAGTAAAACTAATAAATGCCGAGTTTGGTCAAGATATCTTGAAAACCAAAATGTTTTTTCATACAAAAACTTAATTTTCGACCGATCGATCCTATGACAGCTATATGATATAGTGGTCCGATCTTAATAGGATTTTACATATATGATTAGCTTAATAAAACTAATCAATGCCGAGTTTGGTCAAGATATCTGGAAAAACAAATTGTTTTTTCATACAAAAACTTAAATTTCGACCGATCGTTCCTATGGCAGCTATATTATACAGTGGTCCGATCTTAATAGGATTTTGCAAATATATAAGGAGCATAATAAAACTTATAAATGCCAAGTTTGGTCAAGATATCTTGAAAAACAAAATGTTTTTTCATATAAAATCTTAATTTTCGACCGATCGTTCCTATGGCAGCTATATGATATAGTGGTCCGATCTTAATATGATTTTGTCTATATATGAGGAGTATAGTAAAACTAATAAATGCCGAGTTTGGTCAAGATATCTTGATAAACAAAATGTTTTTTCATACAACAATTTAATTTTCGACCGTTCGTTCCTATGGCAGCTATATGGTATAGTGGTCCGACCTTAATTGGATTTTGCCTATATATAACGAGTAAAGTAAAACTTATAAATGCCGAGCTTGGTCAAGATACCTTGATAAACAAAATGTTTTTTCTTACAACAATTTAATTTTCGACCGTTCGTTCCAATAGCAGCTATATGATATAGTGGTCCGATCTTAATAGGATTTTGCATATATATGATTAGCTTAGTAAAACTAATCAATGCCGAGTTTGGTCAAGATATCTGGAAAAACAAAATGTTTTTTCATACAAAAACTTAAATTTCGACCGATCGTTCCTATGGCAGCTATATTATACAGTGGTCCGATCTTAATAGGATTTTGCAAATATATAAGGAGCATAGTAAAACTTATAAATGCCAAGTTTGGTCAAGATATCTTGAAAAACAAAATGTTTTTTTATACAAAATCTTAATTTTCGACCGATCGTTCCTATGGCAGCTATATGATATAGTGGTCCGATCTTAATATGATTTTGCGTATATGATTAGCTTAATAAAACTAATCAATGCCGAGTTTGGTCAAGATATCTGGAAAAACAAATTGTTTTTCATACAAAAACTTAATTTTCGACCGTTCGTTCCTATGGCAGCTATAGGGTATAGTGGTCCGACCTTAATTGGATTTTGCCTATATATAACGAGTAAAGTAAAACTAATAAATGCCGAGTTTGGTCAAGATATCTTGATAAACAAAATGTTTTTCCATACAACAATTTAATTTTCGACCGTTCGTTCCTATGGCAGCTATATGGTATAGTGGTCCGACCTTAATAGGATTTTGCATATATATGATTAGCTTAGTAAAACTAATCAATGCCGAGTTTGGTCAAGATATCTGGAAAAACAAAATGTTTTTTCATACAAAAACTTAAATTTCGACCGATCGTTCCTATGGCAGCTATATTATACAGTGGTCCGATCTTAATAGGATTTTGCAAATATATAAGGAGCATAGTAAAACTTATAAATGTCAAGTTTAGTCAAGATATCTTGAAAAACAAAATGTTTTTTCATACAAAATCTTAATTTTCGACCGATCGTTCCTATGGCAGCTATATGATATAGTGGTCCGATCTTAATATGATTTTTCCTTTATATGACGAGTAAAGTAAAACTTATAAATGCCGAGTTTGGTCAAGATATCTTGATAAACAAAATGTTTTTTCATACAACAATTTAATTTTCGACCGTTCGTTCCTATAGCAGCTATATGATATAGTGGTCCGATCTTAATAGGATTTTGCATATATATGATTAGCTTAGTAAAACTAATCAATGCCGAGTTTGGTCAAGATATCTGGAAAAACAAAATGTTTTTTCATACAAAAACTTAAATTTCGACCGTTCGTTCCTATAGCAGCTATATGATATAGTGGTCCGATCTTAATAGGATTTTGCATATATATGATAAGCTTATGGCAGCTATATGATATAGTGGTCCGATCTTAATAGGATTTTGCATATATATGATTAGTTTAGTAAAACTAATAAATGCCGAGTTTGGTCAAGATATCTTGAAAACCAAAATGTTTTTTCATACAAAAACTTAATTTTCGACCGATCGATCCTATGACAGCTATATGATATAGTGGTCCGATCTTAATAGGATTTTACATATATGATTAGCTTAATAAAACTAATCAATGCCGAGTTTGGTCAAGATATCTGGAAAAACAAATTGTTTTTTCATACAAAAACTTAAATTTCGACCGATCGTTCCTATGGCAGCTATATTATACAGTGGTCCGATCTTAATAGGATTTTGCAAATATATAAGGAGCATAATAAAACTTATAAATGCCAAGTTTGGTCAAGATATCTTGAAAAACAAAATGTTTTTTCATATAAAATCTTAATTTTCGACCGATCGTTCCTATGGCAGCTATATGATATAGTGGTCCGATCTTAATATGATTTTGTCTATATATGAGGAGTATAGTAAAACTAATAAATGCCGAGTTTGGTCAAGATATCTTGATAAACAAAATGTTTTTTCATACAACAATTTAATTTTCGACCGTTCGTTCCTATGGCAGCTATATGGTATAGTGGTCCGACCTTAATAGGATTTTGCCTATATATAACGAGTAAAGTAAAACTTATAAATGCCGAGCTTGGTCAAGATACCTTGATAAACAAAATGTTTTTTCTTACAACAATTTAATTTTCGACCGTTCGTTCCAATAGCAGCTATATGATATAGTGGTCCGATCTTAATAGGATTTTGCATATATATGATTAGCTTAGTAAAACTAATCAATGCCGAGTTTGGTCAAGATATCTGGAAAAACAAAATGTTTTTTCATACAAAAACTTAAATTTCGACCGATCGTTCCTATGGCAGCTATATTATACAGTGGTCCGATCTTAATAGGATTTTGCAAATATATAAGGAGCATAGTAAAACTTATAAATGCCAAGTTTGGTCAAGATATCTTGAAAAACAAAATGTTTTTTTATACAAAATCTTAATTTTCGACCGATCGTTCCTATGGCAGCTATATGATATAGTGGTCCGATCTTAATATGATTTTGCGTATATGATTAGCTTAATAAAACTAATCAATGCCGAGTTTGGTCAAGATATCTGGAAAAACAAATTGTTTTTCATACAAAAACTTAATTTTCGACCGTTCGTTCCTATGGCAGCTATAGGGTATAGTGGTCCGACCTTAATTGGATTTTGCCTATATATAACGAGTAAAGTAAAACTTATAAATGCCGAGCTTGGTCAAGATACCTTGATAAACAAAATGTTTTTTCATACAACAATTTAATTTTCGACCGTTCGTTCCTATGGCAGCTATATGGTATAGTGGTCCGACCTTAATAGGATTTTGCATATATATGATAAGCTTATGGCAGCTATATGATATAGTGGTCCGATCTTAATAGGATTTTGCATATATATGATTAGTTTAGTAAAACTAATAAATGCCGAGTTTGGTCAAGATATCTTGAAAACCAAAATGTTTTTTCATACAAAAACTTAATTTTCGACCGATCGATCCTATGACAGCTATATGATATAGTGGTCCGATCTTAATAGGATTTTGCATATATGATTAGCTTAATAAAACTAATCAATGCCGAGTTTGGTCAAGATATCTGGAAAAACAAATTGTTTTTCATACAAAAACTTAAATTTCGACCGATCGTTCCTATGGCAGCTATAATATACAGTGGTCCGATCTTAATAGGATTTTGCAAATATATAAGGAGCATAGTAAAACTTATAAATGCCAAGTTTGGTCAGGATATCTTGAAAAACAAAAAGTTTTTTCATACAAAATCTTACTTTTCGACCGATCGTTCCTATGGCAGCTATATGATATAGTGGTCCGATCTTAATATGATTTTGTCTATATATGAGGAGTATAGTAAAACTAATAAATGCCGAGTTTGGTCAAGATATCTTGATAAACAAAATGTTTTTTCATACAACAATTTAATTTTCGACCGTTCGTTCCTATGGCAGCTATATGGTATAGTGGTCCGACCTTAATTGGATTTTGCCTATATATAACGAGTAAAGTAAAACTTATAAATGCCGAGCTTGGTCAAGATACCTTGATAAACAAAATGTTATTTCATACAACAATTTAATTTTCGACCGTTCGTTCCTATAGCAGCTATATGATATAGTGGTCCGATCTTAATAGGATTTTGCACATATATGATTAGCTTAGTAAAACTAATCAATGCCGAGTTTGGTCAAGATATCTGGAAAAAAAAAATGTTTTTTCATACAAAAACTTAAATTTCGACCGATCGTTTCTATGGCAGCTATATGATATAGTGGTCCGATCTTCATAGGATTTTGCATATATATGATTAGCTTAGTAAAACTAATAAATGCCGAGTTTGGTCAAGATATCTGGAAAACCAAAATGTTTTTTCATACAAAAACTTAACTTTCGACCGATCGATCCTATGGCAGCTATATGGTATAGTGGTCCGACCTTAATAGGATTTTGCGTATATATGACGAGTAAAGTAAAACTTATAAATGCCGAGTTTGGTCAAGATATCTGGAAAAACAAAATGTTTTTTCATACAAAAACTTAACTTTCGACCGATCGATCCTATGGCAGCTATATGGTATAGTGGTCCGACCTTAATAGGATTTTGCGTATATATAACGAGTAAAGTAAAACCTATAAATGCCGAGTTTGGTAAAGATATCTTGATAAACAAAATGTTTTTTCATACAACAATTTAATTTTCGACCGTTCCTTCCTATAGCAGCTATATGATATAGTGGTCCGATCTTAATAGGATTTTGCATATATATGATTAGCTTAGTAAAACTAATCAATGCCGAGTTTGGTCAAGATATCTGGAAAAACAAAATGTTTATTCATACAAAAACTTAAATTTCGACCGATCGTTTCTATGGCAGCTATATGATATAGTGGTCCGATCTTAATAGGATTTTGCATATATATGATTAGCTTAGTAAAACTAATAAATGCCGAGTTTGGTCAAGATATCTTGAAAACCAAAATGTTTTTTCTCACAAAAACTTAACTTTGGACCGATCGATCCTATGACAGCTATATGATATAGCGGTCCGATCTTAATAGGATTTTGCATATATATGATTAGCTTAGTAAAACTAATGAATGCCGAGTTTGGTCAAGATATCTGGAAAAACAAAATGTTTTTTCATACAAAAACTTAAATTTCGACCGATCGTTCCTATGGCAGCTATATTATACAGTGGTCCGATCTTAATATGATTTTGTCTATATATGACGAGTAAAGTAAAACTTATAAATGACGAGTTTGGTCAAGATATCTTGATAAACAAAATGTTTTTTCATACAACAATTTAATTTTCGACCGTTCGTTCCTATGGCAGCTATATGGTATAGTGGTCCGACCTTAATAGGATTTTGCCTATATATAACGAGTAAAGTAAAACTTATAAATGCCGAGCTTGGTCAAGATACCTTGATAAACAAAATGTTATTTCATACAACAATTTAATTTTCGACCGTTCGTTCCTATAGCAGCTATATGATATAGTGGTCCGATCTTAATAGGATTTTGCACATATATGATTAGCTTAGTAAAACTAATCAATGCCGAGTTTGGTCAAGATATCTGGAAAAAAAAATGTTTT